>NW_027397264.1:0-71397 GCF_003265705.2 Callorhinus ursinus | reverse complement strand
TTAATGATTTTAAGAATTAACCAAAGTAAGAGCCCTTGGCTGGCTCAGTTGGTAGAGCATGCAACTCTTGATCTTGGGGTTATGAGTTTAAGCCTCATGTTGGGCATGGAGCTTACTTAAAAAATAAAAATTAAAAAAAAGTATTAACTGAAATAAAAACTGACAGAAACCACTGTTGCACAAGATGCACTGCATAATTTGATAGTTTGGTGTCTATTTTTACGGCAAGGCAAATACATAGATATAAATTTAGGTACTTATTCTTCAGAAGCCCTTTAATGCCATTTTACGTCTGTAGGTTGAATGATTTGACAATAAGTTGCTTGGAACTAGCAACTCAGAAACCAAGGGTCTGCATCTTCAGCCAAAATTGCTGCTGAAATAACCTACAGATCTCTGGAGAGCACTAAGGTCCCTGCTGAGGAGGTGACTAGTTCCAGGATGGGTGTCTTCATTGGTGAAAGAGCAATGAACAAAAACAAAGAAACAAAAACAACAACAAAAAATTTCTCAGGCTTATCCAGCTTAGCTAGACAAAATCATTTTGGTGTGTGTGAATGGTTTCAACTATGATCAACAAGCAATTGTCTCCTACAGGTTCCAGCTAGGAAATTATCTTTTGTCTCTTACTTGTCTCCTCAGAATTCCCCAGGGTGACTTATGAGACCAGTAAAGGTTCTCTGTAGTGACATTTGAACATAAGACTCTGACATTTCCTAATGCAACCTGGAATGAGAGTCAAAGACATTAGCAGGCTATAAGGAGATAGGAACCCCACACCAGGACTCCAGGTAAGTTGTAGAATTTGGTTGACTCTAGTGTTTTTCTATAGATCAAATTACTCAAAGAGTATATGGTAGGTCAATTCTGAGCTTCTGTGTTCCTTGGTCAGATGCTATGTGGGTCCCCCAGAGTTTCTCACAATCAACTGAAACCTAAGATTTCTGATTCCCAGACTTCTGCGGAAACTAATTTCAGATCTAGAACACACATCCTCTAGAAAGTTCTTGATTAGAACTCCCATCCCCATCTAAAGCTCAAATATGCCCCGGTTCAGTTTTGCCGCATACTCATTTCAGTTATACTAATGGAATTAATAATGTGTTAGAGTAATATTTGTTTTATGATGAAAAACAACTGAGATATGAATGCTTTAACAAATCCCTTAGCTCAGGTTTTCCAATTCCAGTTCAGGGCTGTCACAAATGTTTTCTCCTTTTAAGAGTTACCAAGAAATTCATCAAACACTTTTCCATAACTGGTTCATTCATTTTTTTGGACCTGTCTCCATTTGCATTTCACTGGATCTACTGAGGAAAACTAAAACTATATTGTAATTAAACCATGATTTTTTAAAAAAAAGAATATGAGGGCTCAAGTGTGTTGAGGATGATCTGCCAGTGTCTACTGGAGATCCCTGACCTGGGAGAACCATATCAAGGAGACCATAAAGTTAAAACAGAAACATGTACTGAAAACTTTCTTTATTCTGGCATTGAGAGTCAGTGAGAAAATAACAAACATGACATTCCAGTGTTCACGGAGTGAGGCGAGTTTTATATTTAGTGCCACACTTAGGGTGAGCACTAAAGGGCCTATGGAATCATGTAAAGGTGAGCATAGTGAGTCAGGGAATGATGCACAGGAAGAAGCAATATCAAAGCTAAAACTTAAAGAATGATTAGGGGTTAGCCATTGAGAGGGGGAGAAGCATATTCCAGAAAGAAGGGATAATGTATCAGTGAGGGTCCAATCAGGAGAGAAACCATTTAGTAATTTGAACAGGGAAAGTTTAATATAAAAAATTATTGGGATGCCTGGGGGCTCAGTTGTTTAAGCGTCTGCCTTGGGCTCAAGTCATGATCCCAGGGTCCTGGGATCGAGTCACTCGTCAGGCTCCTTGCTCAGTGGGGAGCCCGCATCTCCCTCTGCCCACCTCTCTGCCTCTCTCTCTGACAAATAAATAAATCAATCTTTTAAAAATTTTCTTAACTATAACAGTAGATCAAATATAAATGTGAAAATGATAAGGAAAATCTGTGTCCTAAGATGGCTGACTGAGCCAGCAAGAGAGTCCCAGTCCTTGCCCTGGGGCTCTTCCAGGTTCCTCTCTCTGCTCTGCTTCCCACTCGCACCAATCCAGGTTCTTCTCCCTGCCCCGCTTCACACATGCACCAAAAGTGCCAAGTATGCGGAAGCAGAAGTGTATATATTGCCCCCTTTGTTTTGCTCGGGGCTCAGACCATTGGAGATCACTCTCCTCTGAGCCTTCCAGCGTTAAATAAACTTACCCTCCAAGATCTCTGAGTGCCGCTTGGTTCTTCCGTCGGGCGATCCAGTCCAGGTTTCGTAACATTTGGTTCCCTGACTGGGAACCCAATGGCACTGGCCCATTATTGCCACCGGTTTGGGGGCAACGGCGGGGCAGTGATGGAATGAGGGATCATAATGGAGAAGGTGCACCCTGCCTAATTTTTGGCAGTCTCCCGCCCCGGTCACCTCGGGCTGGCCCTGCTCCGCTGTTCCCGCTGGACTCGAGGAGACTTGGCAGGTGAGGACCTGGTCCCAACATCAGATTCTGGTAAGGCCTGGGGCCCCAGGACCCAGACAGGCCAACCCCCATTGGGGTGGAAGGGGAGCCTGATCACCTCCCAGAGACCTCTTAGAGGTCTCACAGGTAGGGATTCCCAGGGAGGGAATGTAATAACTTCTGGACTGTGAATGTGTGAGTGAATGTGCAGTCCAATCTGGCTTGCTCAAGTGGACTGATTCTTTGACTCCCCAGGCAGGCACCCTTAAAGTCCCCAGAAGCCTATGGAGTCTGAGTGGGCCTATCTGCAATTCCGTGGTGAATGGCATATGGTCTATGGCGGCATCAGAATAGTTTCAGATCATAAGTCACAATGCTGAGACTGCTACGGCTAAGCCTCACCTAAGCTCCTTTGGGACACGGCCAGATGGGCATCTGATTGGTCGCCTCATCTCAGGAGGCACCCCCCCCCTTGTCTGTCTCTGTGCCACCGCACATAGGGACATCACCAGGGGGTCAAGGCAGAGTAAACCTACAGTTCTAAAGACCATGATCAAAAATTTCAGGAAGGGGTTTTTGGGAGACTATGGAGTCAGGATGAACCCCAGCAAGTTGAGAACCCTTTGTGAATTGGAATGGCCCACCTTTGATGTCGGGTGTCCTTCAGAAGGGACATTGGATGTCCCAACGATTCTTCGAGTATGACGACTCATAACAGGAGAACCAGGACATCCTGACCAGTTTCCGTACATTGACTCCTGGCTGGGAATTGCTCAGACCCTTCCCCCCAGATGTGATTTGCTTGCGATAGGCAGGGACAGGCTAGGGTCTTACCTGCCTCATCCAAATGACCTAAAGAAAATCAGCAAAAGCCCCAGTCTCCACAAATCCTAGCTGGAGATCCCGAGGACGAACTGACCCTGCCCCCACTGTACGTACCCTCAAGACCGCCTACACCTGGCCCTTCAGCTCCAGACACTCTTCCGCCATCGGTTTCACTGGCGCCCCCAGGCCCAGAGGATCCACTGGCACCCCCAGGCCCAAAAGATCCACTTTCTCCAGGACCAGCAGCCAGGCTCTGCCCCAGGCCTGGTGCAAGCTTCCTCCAAATGCCGGTATGAGAGACGTGGGAACCCGGGAGGCATGATGAAGACAGGAAGGTCCAACTTGGCCATTCCATGGTGTATTATCAGCCTTTCTCCACCACCGACCTCCTCAACTGGAAACATAACACCCCATCCTACTCTGAGAAACCACAGGCTATGGTAGACCTCATAGAATCCCTCTTCCAGACTCATTGGCCAACCTGGGAAGACTTCCAACAGTTACTCCACACCCTGTTTAACACAGAGGAAAGGAGGAGAATAATGAAAGGAGCGTGGCAGTACCTGGAAGAGCACGCACCAGTGGGAGTCGTCAACCCTGCTGCCTGGGCTAATATGGCTGCACCCAAAGAGCTCCCAGCATGGGACTTCACCACAACCGGGGGACAGGTCCACATCTGCTGGTACCAGGAGGCCCTCCTCTGGGGAATCTGGGCAGGAGCTAAGAAACCCATGAACATGACTAAGGTATCCTCAGTCACTCAACAACCAGGGGAGTCCCCCAGGGATTACTATGAAAGACTATGTGAAGCCTACAGGATATACACTCCATTTGACCCCAAAGAACGGAAAGCCAACAGATGGTAAACACCTCCTTCATGGCTCAGACCACCCCAGCCATCAGAAAAAAACTTCAGAAACTAGAGGGTTTTTCTGGGACAAACATCACCCAACTAGTAGAGATTGCCAGTAAGGTCTACATGAACAGGGAGGTCCCTCATGAATGCACGGGGACACCGCTTCCTTTCCAGCTCTCGGGTAGCACAATACCAAGGGCTCCTCTGCAAAACCCGTGGGTCACCCTTAACACAGTAAGGACATTAAATCCATCAACCTTTCTTCCCAGGGGGAATCAGACCATGACTGCTCTGAGGAGACCGATGAAGTCTATGTGAACCATCCAGATCTGCAGGATCAAGCCATAAAGAATCCAGAGCTCACGCTGTTCAGCGATGGTAGCAGTTACCTACAAGAGGGTGCCTGGAAACTGGGTTATGCAGTAACCACAACCACTGAAGTCCTAGAAGCTAAGGCATTACCAGCTGGATGGTCAGCTCAACGGGCTGAATTATATGCTTTAGTCTGAGCCCTTACCCTTGGTGACGGCAAGCGAGTCAACATCTATTACTGACTCTCGGTACACCTTTGCTACTGTACATATACATGGAGGCATCTACAAGGAAAGGGGCCTCCTAAATGCAGCAGGAAAAGCTATCAAGAACAAAGAAGAGGGGCACCTGGGTGGCTCAGTCATTAAGCATCTGCCTTGGGCTCAGGTCATGGTCCCAGGGTCCTGGGATCGAGCCCCACATCAGGCTCCCTGCTCAGCAGGAAGCCTGCTTCTCCCTCTCCCACTCCCCCTGCTTGTGTTTCCTCTCTCGCTGTGTCTCTCTCTGTCAAATAAATAAAATCTTAAAAAAGAAGAAGAAGAAGAACAAAGAAGAGATACTGAGAGTCCTCGAACCTGTCTGGCTTCCAAAGGAAGTAGCAATCCTGCACTGTAAGGGGCACCAGAAAGGAGACAACCCCACAGTGCGGGGAAATCATCTGGCAGATGAGGCAGCCAAGACCGCAGCCGGTGAGGACATGGACAGAACCCCTTCCCTCACCATGGCCCTAACACACCCAGAAGAGGTCCCTCTACCCAGTTACACTAAAAAGGAAAAGGAATGGGCCATGGCTGAGGGAGCCACCCTGACTGAAAAGGAATGGTGGATGATGCCAGAAGGGCGCATCTTTGTTCCAACAGCAACTGGAGGGCATCTAGTCAAGGAATACCACCAACTCACTCATCTGGGAAAAACTGCATTAGAGGCCCTTCTCTCTCTCTCTCTTTTTTTTAATATTTTATTTATTTATTTGTCAGAGAGAGAGAGACAGAGAGAGAGACAGAGAGCACAAGCAGTGGGAGCAGCAGAGGGAGAAGCAAGACTCCCCGCCGAGCAGGGAGCCCGATGTGGGACTCAATCCCAGGCCCCTGGGATCATGACCTGAGCTGAAGGCAGACGCTCGACCGACTGAGCCACCCAGGCATCCCCTAGAGGCCCTTCTCAAGAAGCAGTACTACATCAGTCAGCTGCCAGCACTATGCTGAGGACCGAGTGAACGATGCATAACATGTGCTAAAAATAATGTTCGATCGGCACCACGGCCCCCACCAGGTGTCCAGAGGATGGGAGCAACCCGCTTCGAAGATGTAGAGGTAGACTTCATAGATGTGCAGCCGAGCAGTGGGTTCAGATATCTCCTAGTGATAGTATGCACATACTCTGGGTGGGTCGAAGCCTTCCCAACCAGGACGGAGCAAGGCCGGGAAGTAGCTAAACTCCTCTTGTGGGAGATCGTGCCCCAGTTCGGCCTGCCATTAACAATCCATAGTGACAATGGACCCACATTTGTGGCAGACATTGTATAGGTCTTGACCAAATCTCTCAACATCACCTGGAGACTCCACACCACTTACTTGCCCCAAAGTTCAGGGAAAGTAGAGCAAATGAATAGCACCCTCAAGGGAACCTTAGCAAAGTTTTGTCAGGAGATTAACCTCCCATGGCCAGATCTGCTACCCCTAGCTCTCCTGCATGCTCGCTGCATGCTCAGGACATCAGGTTTCTCCCCATTCGAATTAATATATGGATGTCCTCCCCCATGCTTGAGAAGCCTTCCAGGAAACTTGCATCAGGTTGGAGATAAAGGGATACAGGAGCAGCTTCAGGCCCTGGGGGGACACCCTGAATAAATTACAATAGTACACCATTGAGAGGGCCCCAATCTCCTTAGGGTCTCAGGTACACTCCTTCCAGACAGGGGACTCAGTTTGGGTCAAAGATTGGAAGAAAGACCCCTTCAAACTGCAGTGGACAGGGCCCCACACTGTTGTTCCTAAGCGCCCCTACTGCTCTCAAGGTCTCAGGTGTCACTCCGTGGGTCCACCACTCCAGAGTGAAGAAAGCTCATCATTCAGACGAGGAGCTGCGCCAGTGGGGAGTCCAGCCCCCAGACTTCACGAACTGACTCCGGCTTCAGCTTCGACAAGACCCCACTGACTGATGGATACCTGCTCACCGTGGTCCCTGGCTCTCATCAGCATAATTTCCCTCATCTTGGGAGTCAGACTCTACACTGTTGCCCCTCCTGACTGGACTTTCCCCCAGAGGCTTACTATTGTCATTGCTTATTGGGTGTCCCTAGGGTGTATTACTGCACTTACTTGTCCACGGGTTTCAACTGCTGACGGGTTAGCCACAATGGCTCCCTCTACCTAAGGTCATAGATCCCAATTTTACTGGCCCTCTGCTGTCTGTCTACTCCTGAGTGCATTTCACCATTTTTTTCCTGGCCCCAGTCAGTCCTGGTCTTCCGCTACCTGGTGTGCTGTTCCTCCGCACTGCCTCTAGCTTGCCCAGCCCGGCAAGGGGGCAAACTCTCATATCACCGTTACTGGCAAATGGACTTTCCAGCTTATCCCCCTCAATCCCCCACCAGTGCCCCCACTGACTTCTTCCACCTGGGATGGGCACACACCAAAGGTTAACCTCCATTTTGATGGATGCCAGCTTTTTGACACCTTCTGGGAACCTCATAGGTGGCGTTCCTACCATGGCCCTCACTCAGGTTACCGGCTGGTAGATATCTACATCTGTGGGGGCCCTATGCCTCAACAGCCAAACCCTTGCCCTCAGTTCTGCTCACAAGCCTGGGGATGTGAGTCATGGGTGGCGACTTGGCTGGGAATGGAACGATGGTCCACCAGGTGGTGGCACCTCAAACAGCGCAGTGACATCCGGATTTCCTTGGCACGCAACGCCACCCCATCCTCTTGCTCTAACAATCACTGTATACTGCTCACCGTCTCAGTCTTAGAACCCAATGCCACATCATGGGTACAGGAATCATTCTCCTGTTGGGCCAATATCACCCTATGGGGACCGACCCCATGGCCAAATTTATGATTAAGTCCATGTTCACTCCAAGCCTTACAGTCAACCCCCAGAGTCAGACAGAAAATAACTCGCCCTGGCGCATCCCTGGGTCCCCCATCCACACGCAGCAAGCATCTATAGCACAACTGTTAGGTATGATTACGCCTCCCACCAAGCGCTTAACCACTCAAATCCACCCCTAGCGTCTGACTGCTGGATCTGTATAAAGCCCGGTCCTGTCCAATACCTAAGTGTCATCCTCAACCAATCTACAGTGTCACCTCCCACCTCAGTACCGGGGACCTCAGATTATCCCTTTCTG
The DNA here is from genome assembly GCF_003265705.2 of Callorhinus ursinus. Taxonomy (NCBI): domain Eukaryota; kingdom Metazoa; phylum Chordata; class Mammalia; order Carnivora; family Otariidae; genus Callorhinus; species Callorhinus ursinus. Next base: position 63,519 of record NW_027397264.1, on the reverse strand, counting down.
GCTCTGGTACCGCTGTATGGCAACTCTTCCTCTCCCATCACAGGCCACAGTCGGGTCTGTGCGCCTAACAACACTATTCTGGCTTGTGATCAAGGTGTATACATCTGCATCACCCCACACAATCAATCATGCACACTTGTCAGTCTCTTACCCGATCTTTCAGTCCTCCCCAGGAGTGATGCCCCACTCATATGGAGACCTCCTAGCCGCCCTCGATGCTCCCCCGCGGCCATCCGTCTTATTGTAAGCCTGCCGGCCGCATCAGGTGTTGCCCTCAGCGCCACTGGCATCCAATTACTCCTTCTCACTATCACCCCTTAGAAGATGAAGATGATGTCCTCTAAACTAGGTGTTTAAAGGGGCATCAAAGTGGGGAATGATAAGGAAAATCTGTGTCCTAAGACGGCCGACGGAGCCAGTGAGAGAGTCCCAGTCCGTGCCCCGGGGCTCTTCCGGGTTCTTCTCCCTGCTCTGCTTCCTGTGCACACTCATCCGGGTTCTTCTCCCTGCCCCACTTTGCACACGCACCAAAAGTGCGAAGTATGTGGAAGTAGAAGTGTATAAATTGCCCCCTTGGTGCTTGGGGCTCAGACCTTTAGAGATCACTCTCTTCTGAGCCCACCAATGTTAAATAAACCTCCTATCCTCCAAGATCTCCGAGTGCCACTTGGTTCTTCCATCGGGTGACCCAGTCCAGGTTCCATAACAAAAAGAGAAATCCAAATACCCTAGGGTGCAAGATTACCCAAAAAAGATCACCCAAAAGGGTGACTCCCAAGGCTGGGATTCAGACCCATTGAAAGAGGTGTGGTTGCAGTTCACTGAATTGCCCAGGCCAAAGCTGGTCCATGCTAGTCATCATGCAAGCAGGAAATGTCCTTTGGGAGTGCAGGGAGCCCCATCTGACAAATGGATGTATAGAGAGTGTCAGGGCACAACGAGCCCACCTACCAGCAGACCGGTGCTAGGCCTCCAGTGTATCATATCAATGTGCAGAAAGATGCAACAGGGCACCTGGGTGGCTCAGTCAGTTAAGCATCTGCCTTGGGCTCAGGTCATGGTCCCAGGGTCCTGGGATCAAGTTCCACGTTGGGCTTCCTGCTCCGTGGGGAGCCTGCTTCTCCCTCTCCCACTCCCCCTGCCTGTGTTCCCTCTCTCGCTGTGTCTCTCTCTGTCAAATAAATAAATAAAAATCTTTATGTATGTACAGCTTTTGACATGTCAAAAAAAAAAAATGTCTCCAGACATTGCCAAACGTACCCTGAGGAGCAGAATTGTTTTCTCACCCCCCAACTCATTGAGAATTAGTGGTGTAAAATATACTATATTTATGCCAAAGGGACCTACCAGTTTCTGTGTTTCCTTCTTTGTGAAAAGGTATTCAAAATGCAGCAATTTTTCTTTCACTCCCGAGCGAATATCCTGACATGCCCCTGACCATTAGATTCCCCCCCAAAACTTCACTGAAATGACAATTCATGTGGTCTTACCAAGCCCAAAGCATTATAGCCACTTACTGCTCATCGTGTCAGATTAGCATGGTGTCAATATGATAGGCCAATGAGATATTCTGGGGGTGTTCAAGTGATCTAGATAAATGAGTTATTATAACCCTGAGGCAAATGAAATGAATGAACACTATGTATGTATATACCATATAAATACGAACTACTTCTGATTCACTTTCAGTAGTGGAATAGAAAAGGATGCATTTGCTAAATCAGTGGTGACATACCATGTACCTGCGGTCTTGTTAATCTGTTCTGGAAGCAATATGAGGTCCACAGTAACAACTGTGACTGGAACTACTATTTGATTAAGTTTACAGTAGTCTTCAGATATTTGCCACAATCTCTCTAGTTTCTGAATGGGACAGGCTAATGAATCAAACAGAAATAAGATAGAGCTCACCATCCTTGGATCCTTTAGATCCTGAGTGCTAGCACTATATCTCTGCATCTCTCCTAGGATGTAATATTGGTTTTGGTTTACTCTCTTAAATGAGGGGTTGGAGACAGTTTCAGAGGTTTCTGCTTGGATTTTTATACTACGAAAGCTCTTACTCCACAGGCCAAGTACGTAATGTGGGGGTTACTCCTATTGCCACGTATGTTAATTCCAATCATACACTCAGAGACTTGGGAAATGACCACTGGTAAGTGTGCAGACCTTGTGAGCCAGATTTTATTTTATTTTATTTTTTTAATATTTTATTTATTTATTTGAGAGAGAGAATGAGCTAGAGCATGAGAGGGGGGAGGGTCAGAAGGAGAAGCAGACTCCCTGCTCAGCAGGGAGCCCGATGCGGGACTCGATCCCGGGACTCCAGGATCATGACCTGAGCCGAAGCCAGTCGCTTAACCAACTGAGCTACCCAGGCACCTGTGAGCCAGATTTTAAATGTATTACCTGATGCCCTAAACTCCTACTATAATGGTCTAGCTATGATAATGTTTTGGGGGCCCAGTTATCAATGTCAACTCAGACCCTATGTTTATTTTTTTTATTTTATATTTTTTAAGATTTTATTTATTCATCTGAGACTCAGAGATACAGAGAGAGAGAGAGAGAGCATGAGCAGGGAGAGAGGCAGAGGGAGAGGGAGAAGCAGGCTCCTCGCTGAGCCAGGAGCCCGATGTGGGGCTCAATCCCGGAACCCCGGGATCATGACCTGAGCCGAAGGCAGATGCTTAACCGACTGAGCCACCCTGGTGCCCCCAGACCCTATGTTTAATAGTCCTTGAATAACATACAGGAATTCCACTTTCCCCAGTGTAGAATCATCCAAGTAATGACATCAGGTCCATTGGAGAAATATGGGACAATATTGTAGTATATATTTCCATGGCATTGCAGGGCTCTTCCACCTCTTTAGTAATTGGCTCCGGATCTGAAAATTATCAAGGGATCATCAGTTTTTATTGGGGCAATTGCCATCATCCTCCTACTCCCTTATTCTTGCCTTTTTCTGGTTGTAGATATTAAGCAGCACCCCTGTTGTTCACCTGACAAATTTTCCTCAAGGGACACCATGCTCTTTTAACCATCTCCACTTCTAACAATTTAACCTTGTTATGCTTGTGTTGGTCTTAATGTAATCCTCCACTGGGTCTTCTGGCCCCACATAAAATACCCATTCCCGCATGCATACTTCCCTTGGTCTCCTTTTTCCTTCACCTGTCACCTGTCAGGGTATGGTATAAAAAATATATTTTGTATTCGTCCCCAGTTCCGGGCACAGAACTCCTAAAACCCTTAGAATTTCCTGAGTTAGGAATGTCTGTTTTCATGAACCCCGTTAACCGTAACTGAGTCTATGCTAATGAGGTGACTCATTGTGGGAAGAGGGCTTAGAAAGCTTCAGGAAGAGAACTAGTCACTGGAGGAACCAACCACATGATTAGAAGGTTGGAACTCCAGCCCTGCCTCCTTTGCCCTCAACAGCTACGCTGGAGGAGGGGATACTGGAGACTGATTTCAGTCACATGGTCAATGATTTAATCAACCACGCTCATATAATGAGACCCCATACAAAAACTCCAAAAGGAGGCTCAGGGAGCTTCCTGATTGGTGAATGTATCGATGGTGCTGAGAGGGTAGCATACTTGAAGAGGGCACGCAAACCTTGCCCTGACCTCGCCAGACCTTGCTGCACTATGTATCTCTTCATCTGGTTGTTCACTTGTATCCTTTATAATAAACCAGTAATCATCCATATAACACTTTCCTGAGTCATTCTAGTGAATTCTCAAACCTGAAAAAGGGTCATGGGAATCCTCAAATTTGTAACCAAGTCAGACTGAAGTATAGGTAGCCTGGGTACCCCAGGGGTTGTGGCTGGTATCTGAAGTGGGGGGCAGTATGTGGGACTGAGGCCCTTAACCGGTGGGGTCTACGCTAACTTTGGGAAGTTACTTACTATTAAATTGAATTGTAGAACAGTTGATATTGCAAGTGCATGCAGCTCAGACATTTCTGCTTCACTCAGCATTGGTTATTGCTTTCTCTGGAGTTCTAATATAGAATCTAACAGCAAATTTCCTCTATCCCCTGGGGCTCTTGCCTGTTAAATCCCATTTCCCTCCAAATGCCCCCACATCAGTTATTGCTTATCCAGTCTTACACTCAACGCACTTGATCAAGCCCCTTAAAATCCAGTCCCAGAGGTACTCACCCTCGCTTGTGCCTGTACATACTACTTTTTACAGCTGGTTTGATGTATAATCTCTTCATCCCTTATGAAGCCTAGCATATCATCATCCTGATTATATTGGGATTCAACCCAAATTAGCCTGGCAGCCAAGAGAGGAGGTGGGTGCTACTCCTGAGGGGACACCTGTTGCCTTGTCTGGGAGAAGCCTCTGCAGTCTTTCAGCATGTGGTAAGTGCTAGCACTTATGAGGGAATGCTGGGCTTAGAGAGCTAAATCCATGAGGATCTAGTGGGGTCTGCAGAACTGACATCCTTATGGGCAGACATCCTGATGTCACTATCTTATCTTAGAGTCTAGATATTCTCAGTGGCCCTGAACTTGGTATAGTGTGCTTGTCCTTGCCTTGCCCTGAACTTGGTATAGTGTCCTTGCCTTGGCCCATCCCTGGACCTCTGCAACTCTATCAGATCTTCAGTTTGTTCTTTCAGTTTCTGCTCTTCCACTGCAGATTAGGGCCGTTATATGAACTTCCAAAGAGGTCCTGTAGCTCTGTGTCAGTTTCTCATTATCCCAATCCAGGATGAAGATACAACTTTGCAATACTCAGATATCTTTTTAAAACAGTTTTATTGAGATATAATTCATTATACAAGTCACCCGTTTAAAGTGTTCAGTTCAATGGTTTTAGAATATTCAGAGAATTGTGCAACTATCACAATTTTAAGACATTTCATCACCTCAAAAAGGAACCCCCACACACACATTAGCAGTCAATTTCCACTTCTTTCCAACCCTTTGGCCCTAGGCAACCACAAACCTGTTTTGTCTGGATAGACTTGCCTAGACATTTCACATAAATGGAATATTAAATATAATCATATAAGGTCTTTTGTGACTGGCTTCTTTCACTTGGCATAATGTGTTCAGTTTTATCCATTACATCAGTTTCCTAGGGCTGCTGCAACTAATTACCATAAATAACACAAAATTGGTGGCTTCAAAGAACAGAAATTGATTCTTGCAGTTCTGGAGGCCAGTATTCCAAAATCATGGTGTCTGCAAGGCCATACTTCCTCCAAAGCATCTAGTATGGAATCCTTCCTTGCCTCTTCCAGCTTCTGGTGGCTCCAGGCATGCACTGGCTTGTGGGGCATCAGTCCAACCTCTGCCTGTCTTCCCATCGTTTCCTCTTTTCCCTGCCTTTCCTCTGTGTCTCTTGTAAGGACACATCATTGCATTTAGAGCCAGCCAGATAATGTAGGGTGATCTCATCTCAAGATCCTCAAGTAATCTGCAAACACCCTTTTTCCAAAGAAAGTCACATTCACAGTTTCCGGGAGTGAGGATATGGACTTACTTTTGGCAGGGGGATGGGGTAGGTGGGGTGGGGGGCAACTTTCAACCCATTATATCCATGTTGCAGCACTTATCATTACTTCATTCCATTTTATGGCCAAATCATAGTCCATTTTATGAATAGGCCACATGTTGTTTATCCATTTTTCAGTTGAACATTTAGACTGTTTCCACTTTTTTTGCTATTATGAACAATGTTGCTATGAACATTTATGTGGATGTGTTTTCATTTCTCTCCGGCATATATACTTAGAGGAGTGGATCTACCATCTTTATAGACATGTTCCTTCCATATCTTTCAAAGTTCCTGCACCTGGAATTTTTTTTCAAGGTCACAACCACTTTATGCCAGGGAATACTCATGCCCTATCTGCCACTCACAATGGTGTTCTCTTTAGCTGTAAGACAGTCTCAAAACCTGTCTCCTCAGACCACTCTTGGCACCACTTGTGTTAGTTGACTCCTCAAATAAGCAGATGATTAGGTAGAGTGCAGGAGATTTACTAGGGAAATGCATATGAAGGAAAAAGTGGAGGGTGGTTATAAGTAGAGTAATAGTCCTCAAATATGCCCATATCCTAATCATTGGAGCCTATAAATGTTACCATGGCACACAAGGTATTAAGTTTGCAAATGGAATTAAGTTTGCTAATCAGAAGTTGCTAAAATGAACAGATAACCCTGGATTATCCATGTAGGTCCAGTGTAATCCCAAGGGCCCTTTAAATGAGGAAGAGGGAGGTAGCAGTATCAGAGTGGTGTGAGAAAGACTGGATAGACCATTGCTGGCTTTGAAGATGGAAGGGGCCATGAGCGAAGGATTCCTCTAGAAGTTGAAAAAGACAAGAAAATGGATTCTTCTCTAGAACCTCCAGAAAGGAATGCAGCCTTGCCAACACCCTGACTTTAGTGAGATTTTCAGACCTCTGACCTCTAGAACTCAAGTAGATTCCCCAATGTGCTCAGGACTGGGGGATTCTTGGGACACCAAACAGTTAGTGCTAAGACCAAGTCAGTGCCAGGGTATGCCCAACATATCCCTCATCTCTTTGACCCCCTCTTAGGGTAATTGCTGCTTATTATGGCAGTTCATAGCTGGATAATTTTTTTTTGAACATCTCTGCAGCCCCTCTTCCCATATTTCCCACCTATCCAGAGAAGACACCACCTGTGACTCTGAATTTCCTTAGTCAGAGTGAGACATTTGTAACTCTTCTTTGTAACTTTCAAACATTAAAACTCAGATTAGGAATGCAAGTTAAAATTTCAGCTTGGTCCTCCGTTTTACTTCCACACTTCTCTGCTACAGAATCTAAGCCAACTCCTGCGTGCCTGCCCCCTACATTGTGAGGGACAGAGTATTGTGCCTGCTCAAACCCTTCCCACTCGAGTTTTTTGTTTCCTATAATGGAAGAGGGCATACCGCTACTACAGTTATTTTCTCAAGACTATAGCCAGTCAGTCAATGAACTTCCTATTTCCAACAGAAAAATGAGTAGGCTTCTGTACTTCATTAAATTTTAAGGTCTTTTTTAAAATTTGTCCTAGAATCTGTGCCAAACATAGGACCTCTAAATTTCATAGGGAGTTGGTGCCCAGAGAGTTGTTATAGGCATCCTCTTTGTTGCCAGACTTTTTCAACATAAGCATATTAAGTAGCTCGGTCTCCAACCTGGGACTCAAGTGGGTTCTAAGAAGCCCTCAGATGGGAAGGAGGTAGGCAAAAACTTAGCATCACCCCTCAGATCCTTCATGTAGGGGACCCAGTGTTAGGAGAATGAGGCATACCTGCATCCATCTGACTGCCAGGGATTACTACTACTATATAATTATTTTCTTATTTATATTGTCTTAACTTTTCCACATTAAATTATATGTGTTGCTTTTGCATATAGTAATGTTTCCAGTTAAAATAATAAAATAGCCTTAAATGTGTTTAAAGATTGGGGCACCTGGATGGCTCAGCAGTTAAGCGTCTGCCTTCAGCTCAGGTCATGATCCCAGGGTCCTGGGATTGAGCCCCATGGCAGGCTCCCTGCTCAGTGGAGAGCCTGCTTCTCCCTCTCCCTCTGTCCCTCCCCCACCGGACCCCCCCACTCATACTCTCTCTCTCGCTCTCACTCTATCTCAAATAAAAATCTTAAAAAAATAATGTGTTTAAAGATTAACAAATGAAATATTCTGCATTAGATAATAAAGCATAAAATACATAATAAATATAAAAATATAATTATTAAATACTACGTTGTCTACAAAAGAATAATCAATGGAAAATAAAAAAGGTCTGGGAAAAAAAATCAGTTAGTGAGTAGAACTTACCTACACATCTCAACACATACACCAAAATAAACTCTATTAGTAAAAGTGTTTACTCTTAATGAAACCATTAAACCATTAAATATTTCAGAAGAAAACATATGAGTGGTATTACTGATGAGTGATAGATTTTTCAAACAGAAGTTATAAAAGTATAAATACATGTAGCCACATAAAATTTGTGACCAAATAAACTTAGTATAAATGCAAATATAGAAAAAAAGGATTAACATGAATAAAACATTTTTGTTTCTAATAAAGGAACTAAAAAATTTTTGTAAATGATCAAAGGATATGTATGTGCTGCCAAAGCGAGCACGATGATCAAAGGATATAATCAGTTCACAAATTAACCATGAGTACCAGCTTTCTACTCTTACCTGATCGGGACAGTAGGTTCAACTTTATCATCTTACCTCAAGACATTTGCTCTTCAGTTCTGTCATAATTTCATCCACTGGAATCTTGATGTACTCACCACCTTACAGATCATCATGCTTACTCATTATATGGATTACTTCATGCAAATATTATTAGGTACATAGGAAATAATCTTTAAAGTCTTTGTGAAAAAATTTTCCCCATTGTTACAATTTATGTAAATCTTTTTTTTTAAAAAGATTTTATTTATTCATTTGACAGAGACACAGCGAGAGAAGGAACACAAGCAGGGGGAGTGGGAGAGGGAGAAGGCTCCCCACTGAGCAGGGAGCCCGATGCGGGGCTCGATCCCAGGACCCCGGGATCCTTACCTGAGCTGAAGGCAGAGGCTTAACGACTGAGCCACCCAGGCGCCCCAATTTATGTAAATCTTTTTAAAAAACAAATCAGTGTTATCCATTCAGATTTAAAGAAATACTTCCCCCAAATTAAGCACAAATTCAAGATACCACTTTGGTATTATATGTAATTGATAAAACATAATGTTAATAATATAATCAGTTCTAACAGAGACCAAAAGCTTTGGTGGATAAAACTAAATTGGGGACTTGGGATAGTCACATAGTAATATCTCACTTTTAGAAATAGTGTATTTTTATAAAGCCTAACCAAGAGACATTCTTTTTACCTTCAATTTATTCCTCTAACAACTCTTGACATTTTATGTAAGAAGATCTGAAGATCTTTTATAACACCAAGAAGCACTAAACTTAAGGATCTTAAAATCTAACAAAAATTAAAAAGTATACAAAAGGCATCAGCTTATGTGGAGAGAGGGTACAGGCAAACACATGTCTGCCTAATATCCCAAACAGAAAAAAAAATCAGTTATATAATAATCAAAGTATATGATATCAGCTGCATAAATTCTGAAGTCTTTTTTTCTGCTATAACAGCATGAAACATGATTTATCATCAAAACTTAAAGTTTAAAAAAACTGAACCTGTGTCATAGCAGAACTAATATTGGCAACTTGCCATTCTAACTGGTAGGTGCTGTGTTCGCCCATCCATGAAAATTTTACACCAGACTTCACATTGCTTGAACCACAAATTTCTTATCATCGCTCAGTCATTTCATATTTTTTTACTACAACTGATTATGGCTTCTTTTCAGATAACTGTGATTATTTCAAAATAATACAAAAACAAGAGTCTCTCTTTTGTTCTTCCTGAAAATCCTTTGGCAACCAACTTCTGCAAATACCTTTATATTTTGTCTCATTTCCTTACGTCTTCTGACACCTCTGCCTTTGTCATCACCTAGTTCATAATTTCTAGGAGTTACATAGACATAACATGTCAGGTTTAAGAACAGCTGGTCTTTAACATACTTTAAGGGCTGTGAAGAGTGGCAAAATTTGAGGTGAGAGCCTAAAATCATTTCTGCAGAACAGAAAGGATGAAACATTAAAGATAAGCACACTTACGTGAAATGTATCCAATTCAACATAGTAAGATGGCAGCTACAGAGAGGCTCTCACTATACATCGATTTCCTTCAGAGTTCATGTGACACATACTTTTTTTTTTTAAGATTTTATTTATTCATTTGCCAGAGAGAGCGCGAGAGCACAAGCTGGGGGGAGCGGCAGGCAGGGAGGGAGCCCAATTTGGGACTTGATCCCAGGATCCCGGGATTGTGACCTGAGCCGAAGGCAGATGCTTAACTGACTGAGCCACCCAGGCACCCCACACATACTTTTTATTTTTTAATTGTAACCACATCTATTTATACCCAGGACCTATGGAAGAGATGCCCATCTATTCACAAAAACATCCTGATTTATCTGATCACTTGGTAAGTTCACAGGACAATGTAAGATAAACAAGGGATCTGGAAAACGGGAAAGAAGAGATTTTTCACTTCTTTGTAACATCAAAATAACCTATTTCATTATTTTTAAATCCAAAAAAGCCTGCATCTGATTACTAATGGTACAATTCAACTTAAAAACTCCATTAGAGGTGTGCAGTAAACAAAACTCAGCTTTAATACGTTCTTCCTAAGGGAAAGCAAGAACACAGTCACCCAGTTTACATGGTCCTAACACATAATTAATGGAACCTGTGGCTTTTACTTGTGCAAGCATGGTGAGTAAAGAATTTGGCATGGATGTGATTAATGACTAGAGGGAGTCTTTTTTTTTTAATAGGAAAAGATATTTAATTTCCTTCCATATTAATTAATGAAAATGCAAATTGAAGCTCCATTGTAATACAACTTTTAAAAATCTGACATAAAAAGATCAACGTTTTAAAGACTATGGTTTTGCGGTATGGAGGTTCTTCAAGATGTTAAAAATAGCTACCCTACAACTCAGCAATAGCACTACTAGGTATTTACCCCAAAGACACGGATGTAGTGAAAAGGGGCACATGCACCCCAATGTTCATAGCAGCAATGTCCACAATAACCAAACTGTGGAAGGAGCCAAAATGCCCTTCAATAGACGAACGGATAAAGAAGATGTGGTCCATATACACAACGGAATATTACTCAGCAATCAGAAAGGATGAATACCCACCATTTGCATCCACACAGATGGAACTGGAGGGGATTATGCTAAGTGAAGTAAGTCAAGCAGAGAAAGGCAATTATCATGATTTCACTCATATGTGGAACATAAGAACAGCACGGATGACCATAGAAGGAAGGTAAAAGTGAAGGGGGAGAACCATGAGAGACTATGGGCTCCGGGAAACAAACTGAGGGTTTCTGAGGGGAGGGGGGGTGAGGGATGGGGTAACCGGCTGATGGGTATTAAGGAGGGCACGAGTTGTGATGAGCACTGGGTGTTATATGCAACTAATGAATCACTGAACACTACATCAAAAACTAATGATGTACTATACAGTGGCTAACTGAACATAATAAAAAAATAAAAATAAAAATAAAGACTATGGTTTTGGTAGGCATATACACCGGTATATTCCCTATGAAGAGCAATTTGTAAATATTTATCTACATGAAATGGAATAGGCTCTAAAATAATGATTATTAATCCTTTTTGCTACATAATGATCTCAGGAAATGGCAGGTCACTCTAGATGTCACTCAAGGGATGAAGTGTAATCTCACATTGTAAAGAGGAAGTCCTTATTTATTTTTACTTTATTTTATTTATTTGAGAGAGAGAGATAACAAGCAGGGAGGAGGGGCAAAAGGAGAGGGAGAAGCAGGCTCCCTGCTGAGCAGGGAGTCCGATGTGGGACTTGACCCCAGGACCCCAGGATCATGACCTGAGCCAAAGTTAGACGGGTAACCCACTGAGCCACCCAGACGCCCCAAGAGGAAGTCTTTTTTTTAAAAATAATTTTTATTGTTATGTTAATCACCATACATCATTAGTTTTTAATAGTGTTCTATGATTCATTGTTCGTGCATAACACCCAGTGCTCCACGCAGAATGTGCCCTCTTTAATACTATTCACCAGGCTAACCCATCCCCCCACCCAGAGGAAGTCTTTAAATATGAGTTTGATTCGCCTGCTCCTCCCTCTGCCCTACTCATAAGTCCATCCCCTCTAGTTTTAAAATTAAGTCTGATATCTCCCAGCACTACAAACAGATATATGAAAGATACAGGAGACTGTCTCCTGGGGTTGAATTTTAAGAGACTTTCATTAATAATAAATTTATGTAAAACACTTAATTTAGAACATGAATGGCAGCAACTGGTTGATCAAAGATAAAGCATATCTTATATGAAATCAATCCAGAATACCTTAGAGAATTTCATATGCTAGACGTCTTAATCTCTTTGGCAGGTCCTTCTATGTGTCAGATACTTTATAAACCTGGCACACAATCCGACCTTGCATTTTTTATCTTCTAAAAAAGAAGTCATGTTCCTCTACAAGAAGACATTCCAGTCACATAAAGGGTATCTCCTGTTACTGTTCTACTCACTGGGATATTTTCAGGAATGAAAAGGTCATATAATAGTCTCTATAGCATTATTTAACTTTCTATGGAGAATCTGAACCATCTATTCCAGTGCTCTGCCTGAGGGTGAGCGAAATTAAAATAATTAACCTACTGAATGCCTATTATTGTTTCATTCACTGAAAATGTTATTAGCTGACTGCCTATAAAGCACTTCAATCAGTCCTAGAGGTACAAATATGTTGAAGATTGCTTCCTAGAACTCACCATCAGGTGGCAGGAAGTCGACTTAGAATAAATTAGAGAATAGCTTACTGTTGAAGTACACATGTTGTGCTCTGGAGAAACAGAACAGATGGACATACAGCCTTAACAGAAGGGCTGGAGAGAAAGACCAAGAAATCAAAAGCATACAGATGACAGAGGAAAAGGGAGAGAAGCTAAAAGAACCAATGAAATAACCTCAGAGTTTACCAGTATTGAAGAGCAAAGGACACCACAAGATAATTCCCGAATTTTAACATAATCATAAGAATGTTATCAACAGAATGAAGGGGGAGATAAGAGCTGTGACCAACTAAAAGCAGTCATCAGAAAGGGATTTCTCCTGCCTTATTAATTTAGCAATAATATAGATAATTCTACTAAATTCCTGGATTAGCTCTTTCAGTATTAACAGTATTAATTCTGATAACAATTATGGAAAAATAACCACGAAATCTCATAGCAATTTTATTTTTTTATTTTTTTTAAATATTTTATTTATTTATTTGACATAGAGAGAGAGAGAGAGAGACAGAGTGAGCACAAGCAGGGGGAATGGCAGGCAGAGGCAGAGGGAGAAGCAGGCTCCCCACAGAGAAGGGGGAGTCCGATGCGGGACTCGATCCCGGGACTCCGGGATCATGACCTGAGCCGAAGGCAGTGGCTTAACCAACTGAGCCACCCAGGCGCCCGTCTCATAGCAATTTTAAAAGGAAAGAATAGTAAGCTGTAATATAGTACAATAAAAAATCATATAGAAATACCAAGACAATAGTTTTGTTTAAAAAGTTAACAGTGACATATAGTCACATATATATTCCATACACAATTGCAACAGAACTAGTTCAGATTTTGAAAAATCATATGAATGGGATTATATCACCAAAACAAAACGCTCAAACATCTTTTTTTTAGTTTATTTTTTCTTAGTAATCTCCACACCCAATGTGGGGCTCGAACTCACCCCAAGATCAGGAGTCACACTCTTCCGACTGAGCCAGGCAGGCACCCCCAAAAATCTTAATATATGAAACCACTGTTTTTGACTCATGGGATATAATGACACAGCAAAATCATCTCCCACTAGTCTCTTAAGTATTCAGATATTTTTCTACCAACCCAGATTGAAAAACTTTAATAAATCCAGAGTTGTTTTAACTTGTAATACGACACTAAAACAGAATGTCCAGCCCCATATAATAATAAGACACCAAAAGTCAAGCGTTAATCAGCCAGGTCAGGCTACAGGTTAACCACCTGCAGTAGGGTTACAAGGCTGGCATGGTCCTTTTTTTCTTTCCTGCTTAATTCCATCCCTCCTCTCTCAGCTGGCTGGCTGTGTATGGTTTCACCTTGCCAGAGTCAAAACCGTAGGGGGTGGCTGAGTTCTTACCTGGCTGATACTACTGAAGATGGTTTTGAACAGGCTGCATTTGGCAATCAGTTTATTTATTATTTTAGGTTTTTGTTTTGTTTTAAAGCCCCAAAATGGGGCTTAAAGTCATGATCCCAAGATGAAGAGTCACATGCCCTACTGACAGAGCCAGCCAGGTGCCCAGCAGTTATTATTTTTTAATTAAAAATATTTTTATTTGAGAGAGACAGAATGAGAGAGAGAGAGCACATGAGAGGGGGGAGGGTCAGAGGGAAATGCAGACTCCCCGCTGAGCAGGGATCCTGATGCAGGACTCGATCATGGAACTCCAGGATCATGACTTGAGCCGAAGGCAGTCACTTAACCAACCGAGCCAGCCAGGCGCCCGCCGGCAGTTATTTTAAAGCTGACCTTCTCTCAGGGGCACTTCTGTACCCACGGCTGTTCTCACCTGCAACTCCCTTGACCTGAGTGAATGCAATCCATTCTGTTGGTCTTTCTTTCTTCTTAGCTCTTAAGGAATCCAGAGATCCACTTTGGATTGTCTTCTTGTGAGGCCTCTTTGCACCTCTAAGCAACCCTTTTGTACGGTATCTAAAATGGAGCCTCCCACAAGGGCTCACTCTCCATACTTGACAAACATCTGGTCCTTCATTAGCACTCAAGCAGTTTCTGTCAAACCAAATGCTGAGAGTACAGAACAGCTTCAACTAACATTAGACTCCTTCATTAGCCAAAGCACCTTACCAGTCCTCTCAGGTTCCAGGTTTCCTGAATATAAGCCAAACATTTATACTTCCAGAACTGCAAGTGATTCATACCAAGCTCTCCAAACTAGGTTTTATGAGAAATAAGTACCTTCTCACCCTCCCACTTTGGCAGCTTTGTAATTAGCTTTCTTCCCCATTAAATGCATTCTCAAATTCGTAACAGATTACCTACCTATTATATTACCCATATGATGCAAGACTGAAGACAACATACCATTTATATATGACTAAATTAAGTCCATGGTCTAAATGGGGTGGGGGATCCACATTCTTGCCTCAAAGAATGGGGATTCACCTCTGACACAATGGGGGTAGAAGAGGATTTGCATAGAAATAAAGTCCTCAGTTCAAATATATCAACTCTCCCAATTCTTATGTCCATGACTAGGTGTTATTTTTTTCAATCCAAAGATCAAATCTACATTCCAACATATTTTATTAAAATACTACCTACTTACATTAAGAAATATACTCATAACCAGCTGGATTGAAGTAACTCAGTATTTACTTTAAAATGAATACAAATAAACATAAAGAATATCTAAAAAAACATGTATCCATTACCAAAAGTAATCAACTTATAGATAAAGGTTACATGTCAAACCCTGGCGTTCTGGGAGCTTTGAATGGATAGCTCTGAAAGGTTTACCAGTCCTCTCTAGGTCTATTCTTATTAAACTGCTTTGGTTGGAGTAGGATTCAAAATAAGTGAGGGAGATTAGCTTTCAGTACGATGAGGTGAGGAGGCTGACAAATCATCCCCACTTTTAAAAAAGCAACTATAAAGTTGGATAAAATTATTTTAAAAACTCTGGAAATCAACTGAAGACCTACAACAAACTAATAAGTGTTTATTCATGAAAATCACTGAAGCAAATTTGGTAAGAGCTGTGTGAGTCTGTGGTGCTGTGCTCTCACTTCCCATGCCAGAACTTGTTGTCACTGCCAGAAGGGACTTGCCTGACCTGATGCAGAGGAAGTCAGAGTGGCTCTATGCTAAGCACAGAGTTCTCTAGCCTGAGGTCGCAATCCTGTTTGCTGCAAACAAGGTAAGAGTAGCAAGGCATTTAACATTAAGTTCTGAGAGGTAAGATAGCCATCTGGATTCGATAAGCACTCCATGGACTCCAGATTTACCAGAGGTATGCAGAGTAGAAACTGAAGCTGGTACAAGCCACCCACGTACCCATGGTTGCCAAGGTGTGCACATACACACAAAGGAGAAGCAAAAAGCCTGTTAGAAAGCAAAAACCAGGGCAGCCTTGAAAATGACTCATATGTTAAATGGACCTGAAGCCCACACAGATCCATCAGCAGAGTAGAAAGCATGAATGATGGGGTTTAAACACAAAGTCCATCCAATCTTTGGCTAAATATTAAAGTATGCAGGCACAGCAGCAACCTTTAGGAAGCAAGATTAGAAAAATTTTTTAAATTAACAGAGACATCAATGGCTGCACATTGTAATAGAGATGGACTTCATAAATTTACTGGAGGCAAGTTACTAAACAAGACAATCCCTGGGGAAGAAATCAGAATCCATCATTGCTACATTATCTGAAATTCAACAAGATTACAAAGCAAAGAAACAAGAAAGTGTGACCCTTACTAAGGAAGAAAAGCATTAAGGAGAAACTATTTCCAAATGGTAGATTCAGCAAAGATTTAAAAGCAGCTATATGGACATGGTCAAAGAACTAATGGAAGTCGTGTTTAAAGAATTAATGAAAACTGTGATGAAAATGATACAATGCATGAAGAATCTCAAAAAAAAAAAAAAGATACACAGTAAATGAAAGAATTGAATGGAAACTTAGAGCTGAAAAATACAGCACCTGAAATGGAAAATTCAATTGATTTGAGATGACAGAAGAATCCATGAACTTGAAGAATCAACAGAAATTATTCAATCTCAAGCACAGAGGGAGAAAAAACAATGAAGAAAATGAACAAAGCCTCAGAAAGTAGATCAACGTTAAGTGTACCAACACATATGTGAAGAGATTCCCAGAAGGAAGAGACAGAAAAGGACAGATATTTGAAGAAATAATTGCCAAAAATTGCTTAAATTTGATGAAAAACTAATCTACAGATCTATGAAGCCCAGTAAATCCCAACTAGGAAAAACACAAGAACAACCACACCTAAACACATCATCATGGTCAAACTGGTAAAAGACAAGGATAAGCAAACAAAAACAAAACCCTGAAATCAGCAAGAGAAAAAAACAACCTATCACAAAAGGAGACCAAAATTATGACTAACAGCTGACTTCTTACAAAAAATAATGGAAGCCAAAAGCCTATGGGATAATATCATCAAAACGGGGGTGCCTGGGTGGCTGGTCAAATGTAGGGTCATGATCCCAGGGTCCTGGGATCGAGCCCCGCATCGGGCTCCCTGCTCGGCGGGAAGCCTGCTTCTCCCTCTCCCACTCCCCCTGCTTGTGTCCCCTCTCTCGCTGTGTCTCTCTCTGTCAAAAAAAATAAATAAAATCTGGACCAAAAAAAACCCAAAATGATTAAAGAAAAAAAAATCAACTATGTATTCTATATCCAGCAAAATGATTCTTAAAAAAAAAAAAGGCAAAATAAAAGATATTCCCAGAGAAAGACTGAGGAAATAAGATTATACAAAGCACGAGTTATGCCACTGTATTGTTGAGTTGCTGTAACATGCACAGATCTAACATATGACACTAAGAGCACAGAGAAGAAAATGAGATATATTGAAACAAAGTTCCTACATTTGACCAGAAGTAAAGTAGACTGATAGGATGCAGAAGGTCATACCTCGATTAACCACTAAGATGTAACTCAAAAAAGGAGGAACAGAAGGATCTCTTTAGATATGACCAAAAAAAAAAAAAAAAAAAAAGAAAAGGAAACAAAAAGCAAAATGAGAGGTGTAGAAACAAGTATATCAATACTAAATTTGAATTAACTAAACACTCCACTCAACAGAGATTGCTGGACTGGATAAAAGACTGGATTAAAAAAAAAGATTGATAAAGGACTTGTATTCAGAATAAATGATCTCTTACAACACATAATAAGACAAATAACCCAAAAGTGACAGGGAGGGTGGTCTGAATGGACACTTCTCCAAAGAAAATATACAAATGGCCAATAAAACAGGAGAGGATATCACTAGTGTAGATAAATATATGTTAATCCATGAGATATTATTTCATTCACACTAGAATGACTTTATCAAAAAGATAGACTATAAGAATATACTGTAGAAGATGTAGAGAATGATGCAGCTCATCAGGTTCTTTAAAAGGTAAACAGAAAATTATTACATGACCCAGGAATTTCAATCCTAGAAGTCTATCCAAGAAAAATAAAAACATGCATACACACAAAGACATATATACATACAGGGAGAAGTAAGGAAGGGGAGAGGGAGAGGGAAGGAGAAGAGAAAGGTGAAAGGGAGGTGGGCAATTAAAAAATGGGATGATGAATGTGGACCAAAGGTATATGGGAGTTCCTTGTATTATTCCAGTAACATTTCTGTAAGTTTGAAATTAGATCAAAATTTAAAATTACAAAAAAAAAAAAAAAGAGGCAAGGATATTGTATAGCAAACTCCCTCTATTAACTTCTTCAATGAAGACCATATACAGCTTAAAAGTTATTAGAAAACTGTAGGTAATTTTAATAAAATCACTTCAAGAATATAATTTGGTTGTAAAACCAATACAATGAGCTCTAAAATAATTTTTCTATTGAGTTAAATAAAGTCATCTGTAAATCCAGTAACAACATATTCATATTCACTAAATCCAAATGAAAAGCAAACACGACTTTACATTTCTAACATAGGGTAATTCAAAGTTCACTTTGAAGGGACTGAGATTTTGGGTTAATTTTTCTTTTAATACCAAGCATAATTATAGTTATTTAGATTTTGAAGTGACTCACTTTTTATTTAACAAAATACTTGCAGCTCTGAAATAAATTTCATTAGTAAGAATGATAATGATGTTTAAAAGAAAAAAAAAGACCATGAAAATGCAAGCTGCATTTCTAAAAGGTTATAATCATTTAAATTCTGATTATATCTGTACATTTACAATTCTCTACTCTTAGACAAAAACAAAAAGAACTATTTTATATACGGACAATCTGGAGCATAATTAAGTGCATCTTAATGAAGTTTCCACTGACCTATATAGAAATATGGTTCACCGACAGCCAAATGGCAGCATATCTTTATCAAAGATAAAAGGTACTATCTAAAAACAAAGACAATCCTTCAACAATTTTACTTTGCCAAGTAAAAATACTTCCCAAGAGCTAAAGGCACACTTTTTATTCACATCTAATAGAGGAACCAACCATAAAATCACTACTTATTTTCAAATGAATAACTTATTGACATTTCTCAAACAAGCTGTTTCCAATCCTAATAGTTCTTTATTTTCTTTAACATATTTACTATGGGTTGATAATTTGCAATAGGTGTCATCAGGAGAATAACCAAAATTAGATTAAACATGACAAAAGAGAGACAAAGTGTTTCACACCCTTGAGTGACACCAAGGCAAGAATGGGAGAAAAGCATTGCAAAAAGAGACTACTGAAATGCTACTTATATATTCTTGCAGTAAAACCAGCAATGCATCCATTTTAAGAGTTATCATCTCACTTCCAATTTCTTTCCCTCAAGAACAATTTGAATCTCTTTGGCATCCAAAGTCTCATAGGTTAGTAAAGCTTCTGCTAGATTCTTATGCTCTTTTGCATGAGTCTTCAAGATATGTTTCGCTCGTTCATATGAGTCCTGAAATGAAAAAAGCAGGTATCTAAGAGGCAGAAAACTTAGGAGAAGCAAAAACAATAAGAAAAAAAAATGTATATGCCTTAAAAAATATGAAATATATTCATTTCTACTTATAAAAGATAAAAGCATTGGGCTCCATGCTGGGTATGGAGCCTACTTGACAGATAGACAGATAGATAGATGATAGATAGATAGATAGATAGATAGATAGATAGATAGATAGATAGATAGAGATAGATAGATAGGGCAAGCTTGGTTCTCAAAGATAAGTTTCGTATTTGCAAAGGTTCTATTTTTAACCTCAAAATCTATCACATTGATAAATGAGGATTACTTAGGGAGCTACTTAAAGATATAAAAGTATGTATTATACTCATCTGCATTTTAAATTGTGAACAAAGAAATCTGTTTCTCTATTCAATACACATGTTAAAAAGGAAAGGGAGGTTTGCTCCTTTTGCCTTGTGAGATTTCAGCAATTTATTCACAGAAAAGATCTACTTTTCTATTGTCTTATTTGGTAACAACTCTGTCAGTCTGTGACAACTATACCACTGTAAAATGAGTTTACCAACATCAAGAAGCATAAGTCATATAAACATGACACAATTATTAAAAAATAAACATCATTAGACATTCTGAACAAAACCGTTATGGTCAAGTGAAATCATCAAATTAAAAAAAAACATAAAATATTATAAATATGTCATGGAATATTGAAACTAATATCCAAGGATGAATTAGTATTAACTTTAAAAACTTCACTGGAATGAAACCCTTACATTGTAACATGAAAGACTACGATAAGGTTTTCATATTTTTAAGTTTCATAAACATTTGAACCTAAAATGTGTACTAGCTAGTCATCATTTCCCTTAATAACAATGTAAGTGTGCCATCTAGCAGAAAGAGTACCTACTGCCTTCCCAATCTTAACATTTAAGAAAAGTACTAGAGAAAAGAAAGTATTTCCAATGCCCTAAGAATACTAGAGTATAGATAATTTACTCAACATAAATAGTAAAGGAAAGAGAATGAAGATTCAGGGAAGGCAGAGAGAATTCCTCTTCTGAAACACCTTCTAAACCTTTCCATTATACAGACTTTTCATATACTTAATGACTTTAAACCATTTTCTACCCCCTTAAGTTAATCAAAACCTCGCCCTCCCTGGGGGAGATTCCTAAGCCCTCAAGTGGCAGCTAATGATTCACTCTTATCCCAGACATTTCAGGGTAAAGAGGTGAGCTCTTTGTTCCCCTCACCACTGACAGACCATTACTATGCTACCCTCTTCCATAAACCATGATTCCTTTGAAGTTTACACCATCTGACTGTAGCCCTATTCAACATCCTTGATTTTGCAATCTACTACCCTAACTACAGTTTTCATTCACTAGACTTTTTGGAATTTAGCTCAGTCATTTCCATTCCAAGACCTGCCTCCATGCACATCCAAATGGAATGCACATATCGAACCTCTGCACTAAGCACCAGGTCCACGTAGCTCCCTCAACTTGAAATCTTCACTAGGACACCTCAAATTCAGGAGCACCTGGGTGGCTCGGTTAAGCGTCTGCCCTTCAGCTCAGGTCATGATCCCGGAGTCCAGAGATCAAACCCCACGTCAGAATCCCTGCTCAGCAGGCAGTCTGCTTCTCCCTCTGCCCCTCACCCACTCCACTCATGCTCGCTCTCTCGTTCTCTCTCTCAAATAAACAAAATTAAAAAAAAAAAAGACACCTCAAATTCAATATGTATAAAACTCAGTTCATTATCTACATACTTCCCCACCTTAGGCCATCATCAGTGTTTTCTCAGTAAAAGACACACACAACTATACAGCTGCATGAGGCAGAAACAGCTTTGTATTTAATTTAGCTGCTCTCTCACCCAAACATCAAAAAGGCATTTTGATTCCACTGTATCAGTATCTCTTGAACGCATTCATTTTCTCAATTTCTACACTCACTGCCCTAATCCAAGCATCTGCTGTACAATGAGGAGACTACAGTACCTACTGATCTCACTGAGTCTATGCTCACATATTCTGTACTGCACACTGCAATCAAAAAGACTTGTTTTCAAAGAACTTTGTGCTTCATTCTCAGCACACGCATGCAGCTAGGCACAAAGCAAATAATATTTGTTGAATAAAATATATGTCAGAGTGAAAAACCAATAAAGACTCAAAATAATCAATACCCCTATTCTAACAACTCTATGGTTTTACAGCTGAAGTAGAATATTTATAATTACTGATATTAACTGTTCCTAGCCTATAGCCAGAATAAAATAAAGATTCAGTCTATGACCAGAGGCTCCCAAACAACATATTGAAATCATAGTTTCAATGGTGCACTTATTCTCTTTATTATACGTAGTGACATTTCTAAACAGGGGGATAACCATTATCTTCTGGTAGTACCTAACTATTAAGGCACATTATGACTAGACAAATAAGCACAGAAAAATATGATCATTACCCTTAGAAGGATTCTAATTTCTTGTTCAATAGCAGATTGAGTTTCTGGACTCAGTTTCCCAGTATCACTGTAGGTCATAACTCCAAGCTGAAACAAACAAAAAGAAATTGAACAGAAAAACCCTAAACCACTAATAAATGTAACAGAGGAAGTACTATCCTATACTTAAGGAAACATCATGGGGACAAGGAAGAAATTCAATATAAAAACACCCTTGAGGGCAAAGAAATTTCATCATTCTTCTGAAAGTATAAGACTAAAATTAAAAATACAAGAGAAAAAATGTAGTAAGTATGGTTCTGAGTACCTTCTTAGAAAACCTTTGCAGCTATTCCAAATCCAGAAATCCACAATGTAGTGTATTAGAAATGATTCATGAAGCCACAGTGATAATGCAGGAGAGTGAAATATGTGGAAAGGGTAAAGCAAGCTCAGCAAATAGGTGTTTTGTCATAAGAATAGAAAATAGAATATCTTAACATTTGCTTAACTCATGAAATACTGTTATTGTCCAAGCGGCTAGAATGGAAAGTGAATACTATGTTATTACTCAAAAAACAAAAAGTTTAGTTTAGAATAAGCTGTGACAAATCTACTTGAAATGAGACGGGTGGAAAGTAAATGTTAACAATTTATAATGAGAACCCTCTCTCACAGGGCGCCTGGGTGGCTCAGTTGGTTAAAGCAACTGCCTTCGGCTCAGGTCATGGTCCCGGAGTCCTGGGACTCAAGTCCTGCATCAGGTTCCCTGCTCCCTCTGACCCTCCCCCATCTTGTGCTTTCTCTCTGTCTCACTCGCTCTCTCTCAAATAAAACTTAAAAAAAAAACAAAAAACAACCCTCTCTCATAAACAGACACTTGGCAAATCATCATTTGATACATGAGGAAGGGTTAAAATTAACTATTACCTTTTCACTCATTCCAAATTTGGTAACCATCCGTTTTGCTATTTTAGTTGCATTATCAAAATCACTGGAAGCACCTAAAATTAAAAAATATACATAGAACTCAATTTTTTAAAGTATTTTTAAATCAGCAAGCACAATTTGAACTAAAGCCATTCTTTACAGCTAACCTGTTGTGATATGGTCAGTTCCAAATATAAGCTCCTCAGCTACTCTTCCTCCCATACTAACATCCATCTGTGCAAGCAACTGAGCTCTAGTTTCATTCCATCTGTCATTCTCAGGCAACAGGGACACCTAGACAATTGAAAACAAAGAAAAACTTCAGACACAGTTTGAAATACCTATATTAATAATCAGAATAATCACTTGGCTCTTGCTATAGTACTTAATATCATGATGCTGACAGTTCAAAAACATTTAGTAGAGATGGTCTCAGGCAACTAATGACAAAACTGGCAATATACAAAATAAGAAAAATTCTTTATAAAGCAAAAATTCATTTTATATGTAATAGGTATATGATACTGCAAGAGGATGGACTTATACCCAGGTGCACAAAAATGCTTAAAATGTCTATCATTAGAAAGGTATGAAAATGAAACTTGTACTCAATAAGAAAAATCTTAGAATAACTATGGAACCAGTGACATAGTTTCTTTGTGGAGGGAAAAGAGCAATTACATATTTAAGAATGATACTTTGTTGTCATTCCAGATTTAAATTTCATAATATAAATATATAATATTTGAAATATTAGCATTCTTTATTAGCAGATGTTTCACCAGTATCTCTGATTTCACAATGGTTCAGAATGTTAAAGAAGAAAGTTCTCCACAAACTTAGGAATTAGTTGAATTTTCTTTTTAATTATTTTCATCAATAATTTCCTACATACGTTTTTGGAGAGTGTTACTTGAAAGAAAAGAAAAAAAACTATAAGATACTTACATGTCCAAGTGTTGGCCCTCGTGGCATGATTGTAGCTTTGTTGATAGGCATTGCATCTTTAGTGTAATATGCAATAATAGCATGACCAGATTCATGATATGCTGTGATGGTTTTGTTTTTGTTATCAATTTCCACGCTTCTGCGTTCAGGTCCTAAGGATAAAAATTTAACTGAATAAAATTATTCCGTAAGGAAAGTATATTTAGATGAATGAAACCCACTTGCCTTTAAGTAATTCTTAGAGTGACATGACTTAATATCATTAACAAATATTTTAAACCACAATAACTTGACAAATGACAACCAAAATCATAAGAGCTGTCATCTTACTCCCTATCAACAAGTTTAATTCTATTTACAGAAAATAAATTTAAAGAAGAAATGTCATAACTAACCTGTTCTGAAGCCAATTCAAGATTTAAAATCAAATACTGAAAATTAGTAAAATTATTCTTTTATCAGCAATATCAGACAAGAGGAAACACATGGGCACCCCCTGCCCCCAAAGAGTATAATCATATAAACTCTATTTTGTTCTGTAAGAGGCCCAATTGTGTGGCTATTTTTGAGTATGTATTTTCTTGCTCTTGTACCTTTCTTTTTTATAAACTTTTTCTCAAAAAGAATTTATTCTCTAACATAATGAACAGTGTAAGGGAAAAAGAAAAAAGGGGAGAGAAAACCTACCCATTAGAATTTTATCTTTGGAAAACTCTAGTTCCTTCATGGTAACCATTTCTTTTCCATCAACAGCTGCCTTTAATGCAGCCTGGTTCACAAGATTCTCCAACTCTGCTCCAGAAAAGCCAACAGTACCTCGAGCTATAATTTCTGGATCAACAGCTACATAGACAAATACAATATTAAAATTCCAAAACAACTCTTCACAAACAACTCGCATTCCAAAAGAAAAAAGAAAACAGCTATCCTGAACTAGAACTTAAAATATTTATTTCACTGTAACTACAAAATAAACTTACTTTTCTAAAGGAAAAAGCCAAAATTGCCATTAAATATATCATTAAAACTACCACTGGGACAAATCACAGTAGTTCTTAAAAGAACTTTGTGGAAAACAAACAAACAAACAAAAAACCAAAGAAATTCAGAGTTGCCAGACTTGATTTATAAACCTTCAAATTATAACCTAAATTGTTACTAGCCTAAGCACAAACTGAAAATGTATACTCAGACAACAGTTTATTGTGGCACCTGGGTGGCTCAGTTAAGTGTCTGCCTTTGGCTCAGGTCATGATCCCAGGGTCCTGGGATTGAGCCCCGCATCGGATTCCCTCCTCGGCGGGAGGCCTGCTTCTCCCTTTCCCACTACCCCTGCTTGTGTTCCTGCTCTTGCTATCTCTGTCCAACAAATAAATAAAATCTTTTTAAAAAAAAAAGACATTTTGTTTTCTGAATTTCATCTTGAAATACTTTATACATAAGTAGTATTATATGTACATTTATAAAATGTACATTTACAAAATGCTGAGCAGAAAATCCTATTCAGGGCTCAATCCCAGAACCCTGGGATTACAACCTGAGCCAAAGGCAGCTGCTTAACAGACTGAGCCACCCAGGTACCCCAAGATAGAAACTTTTTAAAAAGGACATATAAGGGGCGCCTGGGTGGCTCAGTTGTTAAGCATCTGCCTTCAGCTCAGGTCATGATGCCAGGATCCTGAGACTAAGCCCCACATCCAGCTCCCTGCTCTGTGGGAAGCTTGCTTCTCCCTCTCCCACTCCTCCTGCTTGTGTTCCCTCTCTCGCTGTGTCTGTCAAATAAATAAAATCTTTAAAAAAAAAAAAAAAAGGACATATAAAAAACTGGTCTTTTGAGACATTTGTCAAGTAAGAACCACAAACGGCAGAATGAAATATTACCATTTTATAGAGATAATAATAAAGTTTATTATTGGAATCAGACTTACACTGATCAAACTTTATTTTACTGAGATACCATTTCAAAATTTCTGTTCGACCTTTTACATCTGGTCTTGGAACTGTAACCTGCATGTCAAAACGACCAGGACGTATTAAGGCACTAAAGGGAGAATATAAGAAGAAAATATAAATTAATAATCTGAGTATGCTGAAGGTCAAATTAAATAGGACTGACACTCTTAAAGTCAAGATGGAAGGATAATGGCAACCAGAGGTTAGACTGGAGTTTTGGGTTTTATTTTAATTCCAGGACAGCTAATATACAGTGCTATATTAGTTTCAGGTATACATTATAGTAATTCAACAATTCCACACATCACCCAGTGCTCATCACGACAGGTGCACTCCCTAATCCCCATCACCTATTTCCACTCTAGACTGGAGTTTTGAACATAAATATTCAGATAACTCCTTGTAAAACATGACTTAAGTAACAGTTTCAATAACCAGAAGGCAGAACAAAGGCTGATAGAGAGAGGTAATACACAACCCTCATAAACAAAAACATGCAAGCCAGTCACTCAAGAAAAAATAATTCTAGAGCAGTCCATTATGAGAGCTACACTGTGATAGCTTCCTATCACAACTGCTCTAAGTATAGAATGTTAAACTACAGACTTAGGCAAAGATAAAACTATTAGATCAAATTAAAATATGAGTAACTTCTATGATAAAATCAAAAATTTTAAAAACTATAATAAATTTTATTTTAAAAATGCTCTCCACCATCCCCAAATTCTGTGATATAAAGTTGTCAGAAGTTTCTTTTAACGACTTTACTGAAATTTAAATCACATATCACAGAATCTCAAGTAGATAATCCAGTGGTTTTTAATATATTCAGAGTTGTGCAATTATCAACAATCTAACTCAAGAATATTTTTATTCCCCCACCCCAAAAGAAACCCCACAGCCACCAACAGTCACGCACCACCAACTCTCCATTCTTCCCACCCTCTGGCAACCACTAATCTACTTTCTGTTGCCACCGATTTGCTTATTCTGGACATTGCATATGAAAAGAATCATATGTGATATTTTGTGATGAGCTTCTTTCTCTTTTAAAGTTCATCCATGGTTCAGTATGCATCAGTACTTGTCAAAAGTCTTTTAATACGTACTTATCTAATGCCTCTGGGAAGTTTGTGGCTCCTATTATGATAACTCCTTCATTGGGTTTAAAACTATTAAAAAAGAAAAAAAGTAACATTTCACTGAAAATTAAAAAAGTACACATATAGAAATGCTCTACACAAAACTGTTTATCATTAAACTTAGTAACAGCAAAGAAGAGGGACTGATCTTTTTTATACCTAAAGTGATAAGACATCTCTATTATTTTTTAAAAGGAACAAATGTTATTAGGCCAGTACACTTCAATAAAACTGCTAATAATAAATCACAAAGTCATCTCTGATTATATGCCTTCACAGTATTTGTTCTACTTAGGAAGACATGACCTGACAGAAAAGACTTGGGTACCTGACTCATTTGTGAAAAATTATTCTCAAGTTTACCAATTCAAATTATTTGCTCCTAGACTTCCTGTTTGGTTCCAAAATGTCTTATATGGTTTTAAGAAGTTTTTCCTTCTTTCAAAGCAACCCCACATCTTGCTCTTTATATTACAAAAACTGATGCAAACTTTTAATCTACTACAACACTAATACCTAGTCACAAATTGTGTAGGAACCAGCATACACTCTTTACATCTCCAAACAGACTAGTATTCTCAACTGGAATCATCACTTTCCTGTCATCATACAATTAATGAAAAAAGGTATAGAGATCACCAATTAAGAAGAGCTGATATGTCAATCACCCCATTAGTAATGGAAAGAACACAATACAGAGAATGCAGCTTGTCTTGACTTCTTCCACAGGGACTACTCTGTTGCCTACATTTTTTTCTATTTCTTTCTTTCTAGAAATCTCTATACCCCATGTGGGGCTCAAACACCCAACTATGAGATCAAGAGCTGCATGCTCCGCTGACTGAGCCAGCCAGACACCCCGCTATTTCTCGAATGTTACCAAATATATCACCATATCCCAAAGACAGAGGAAGATTCAATTACCCATCCATTTCAGCAAGAAGTTGATTTATAGTCTGCCTTGAATATGGGTGCATTGGAGACTCAATTCGCT
Organism: Callorhinus ursinus; assembly: GCF_003265705.2. NCBI lineage: Eukaryota > Metazoa > Chordata > Mammalia > Carnivora > Otariidae > Callorhinus > Callorhinus ursinus. The sequence continues at coordinate 35,733 of NW_027397264.1, read as the reverse complement.
TCCCACCAACAGAATCTAATTCATCAATAAATATAACACAGGGAGCATTTGCTTTTGCTTCCCCTAGGAAAAGAGAAAAGATTCAAATAAGTTTAATGAAATCAATGCTTTTTGAACAAAATCATGTAAGTATTAAAAACCTGTAAGACTGTCAAAAGCCAACAGAAGACATTCATTAAGGAGAAAATACACAAAAGGAGATCTTTTTTTCCTTTAGAACTGATACAAGAACAGTAGCCTTGGGAAAAAAAACTGTACCATAGAAAATGATATATAATAAAAACAACTGAGTATTCATTCTTCCACTGTACAAACCATATACAATCAGATTGGAGGCTAATTATTCTTTAATTACATACTATCGAATTGATGAATAAGATAAAAAGGACAACAACAACAAAAACCCAGCTTTTCAACAAGCCCCAACCTCATCTAACACTTCTACCTCTTCTATTTGGGGAAAAAGTACAGTTCTGTTTTAGCTCACACATTAAATTACCTAAAACCAAAACCCCACAATGGCTAGGTCAGCTATCAAATAATCAAGTAGCAAATAAAGGGTAAGAAGCCCTCTTTCCCTTAAATTAACAAAATTTCGTTATTATATGAAAGATACATTAAAACATACTAAATAGATTTCTGATACGGCTGGCTCCCACACCCACAAACATTTCATCAAATTCTGATCCAGAAGCATAATAAAAAGGAACATCAGCTTCTCCAGCCACAGCTCGAGCAAGAAGTGTCTTCCCTGTCCCTGGTGGTCCAACTAAAAGTATTCCTAAAAGAAAAAATAAATAGAATGACTCAAATTAAAAAATAAAAATAAACCTGATGTGAACCTATAAAACAAAGTTATTAATTAATGTATATACAGTTTTGAGGTTGAAGGCACATGACCAATATTTTGAAACAAAACATACGTCTCTAGTAATGATTCACTTCAGGATCTTCAAAACTAATTTTTCTCTACCATTTCTATCTTGAGAGAATGGAATAAACTTATTTATCACTAAATAAGATAAATAAATTTATGTGAATAAACACAGATTAAGAGATTAAACAACCAAATGTGACACATGAACCCTTGACTTGATGCTCTTCCATAAAAAACATTTTAAGAAATTCTAGGGACATCTGATGAAAATTTGAAAAAATACTGGAGTACAAGATATTAAGGAAATAGTATTTAGTTTTATTTGGTAGAATAAATTATTCTCTTTAGGATAATGTCCTTAGTCTCAGGTGATACACAGCAAAGTAAATTAGATGTATAAAGTAATGTCTACAGTTTTGTAACTATTCCATATATTTGAAAATTTTTGTAACAGCAGTATGTTTTTCATAAGTGGGAATAACAGAATTCTCTGGTTTCCACTTTTCATTTTTTCATTTAAAAAGGTAAAAAAAAACCCCATATTAATGCTATATTTTAACATAAAATTCTTTTTAAAGGAAAGTTGCTGGAAAATACCCTTAAGACTATCCTCTTGTATTACCATGTTATTGTTATTCTTAGCTGGTTTAAATCATCATATCAATTTCTGTAGGATCTATTTTGGTACCTGAGAAGTTTCCCACAATTTTATAAAATACCCCTTGTGATTAGAAAAAGTGTACTACTTTATGACATTAAACGTCCTCTTTATGATGTTATAGTATTGACTTTAATAAATGAATCCTAAATTAGCAGAGATTCATGCAAATATTTTTTTTAAAAGATTGTTCTTTTCCCATTGAATTATCTTTTTTTTTTTTTAAAGATTTTATTTATTTATTTATTTGACAGAGACACAGTGAGTGACGGAACACAGCAGGGGGAGTGGTAGAGGGAGAAGCAGGCTTCCCTCGGAGCAGGGAGCCTGATGCAGGGCTTGATCCCAGGACTCTGGGACCATGACTTGAGCTGAAGGCAGACGCTTAACCACTGAGCCACCCAGGCACCCCCTCATGCAAACATTTTTATATACTGCTGAACATTGTCAGTAGAGATAGCGGGCAGTATAAAAACAAACCTTAAATATGAGTCCCCCCTTCAACTCACCAATTCCATTTCTAGAATTGGAATCTAGAATAATAATAAATAAATAAGTAAATCTAGAATTCATTCTAAGGAGATAATTAAGCATGTGGGCAAAGCCTTGAGATATTAAGATGATCATCAGAGTGCTGATTTTATTATTTTAATTAAAAACTGTTTGAATATAGTTGATACACAGTTACATTAATTTCAGATGTACAACACAGTGATTTGACAAGTTTATACATTATGCTGTGCTCACCTCAAGTGTAGCTACCATCTGTCACCATACACTATTACAGTATCACTGACTATATTTCCTATGCCTTTTATTCCTCTGACTTATCTATTCAACAACTGGAAGCATGTTTCTCCCTTTCCCCTTCACACATTTTGCCCAGCCCTCACACTGCTAATTTTTAAGAGCAAAACATTGGAAACCATAAAAGTTTAATATAAGTGATTAAAGTATAGTACAATCATATACTACAAGGACACCACAAAGTCATTACAATCTTGTACCCAGTTCCAGCATATGGTTTTCCCTCACACCAACAAACAATTCTCCAACACCAGTTGGGCATCTTAATATTCAACTCAATTCTGACGCTACCTACCTGGAGATAGCATCAAATACTGTAAGTTAAGGACTTGGTCCCAAAAGACTGCCTCTATCCCCACCCCTCCCCATGTCATCTGCAAGACCAGGTTGTTACCTGTGCTTCTGACTGACAGATCATAGATAGGAGGTCCCAGTGACCCCTTCCTTGGATTTGATTAATTTGCTAGAATAGCTCAAAGAACTCAGAGAAACATTCTACTTACTAGATTACTGGTTTATTATAGAAGGGTACAACTCAGGAACAGTCAGTTAGATGGAAGAGATGCATAGGGCAAGGAAAGGGAAAAGTACTGCTGAGCTGCTATGCCCTCTCTAGATATGCCGCTCTTCCCACATCTCTACATGTTCACCAACCTAGAAGCTCTGTGAATCCTATCCTTTTGGGTTTTAATGGAGGCCTCATTACATAGACATGACTGACTCAGCCTCCAGCCAGGAGGGTAAGACTGAAAGTTCCAGCCCTCTAATCACATGGTTGATTCTCCTGGCAACCAGCTCCTAACCTTAAGTGTGTTCTAAAAGTCGCCTCATCAACACAACAGAAGACAAATCTATTGCTGTCATCACTATGAAACTACAAGAATGGGACTAAGACTAAATATGTATTTCTTATTATAAATCACAACAGTCATTAAAAATCATATTAACTGTGAGAAAACATGAGACAAAGACAAACTGAGGAACATTCCACAAATTAGTATGTATTCTGCACAACTTTTAAGGTCATGAAAGACCCACACACACTCCCATAAGAAAAGGCTGAGGAGGGGGGCCTGGGTGGCTCAGTCAGTTAAACATCTGACTTCGGCTCAGATCACGATAGGGTCGTTAAGATTGAGCCCCACATGGGGCTCCACACTCAGTGTCTGATTTAGATTCTCTCTCCTCTGCCCTCCCCCAGACCAACTCCTGTGCTTGCATGTGTGCCTACTCTCTCACATAAATAAATAAATAGATAGATAGATTGGCAGGCTGAGGAATTTTTTCAGGTTAAAGAAAAATCTAAGGGTGCCTGGGTGGCTCAGTAGGTTAGGCAGCCAACCCTTGGGTTCTGGCTCAGGTCATGCTCTCAGGCTCCTGGGATTGAGCCCCATGGCTGCTCTGCACTCAGCAGGGAGTCTGCTTGAGAATTCTCTCTCTCTCCCTTTGCCCCTCCCCCCACCTGCTCTACCTCTCTCCCTCTTTCTCTAAAAGAAATTGATTTAAAAAAAAGGTTAAAGAAAAATCTAAATGTGTAAACCTGGATTGAGTCTAAACCTAGGGTTGGGGTGGGGGATGGGAGGTCCCCACTACAAAAGATATTATTAAGAGAAATGCAGAAATTTGAATATAACTGAATTTTATCATAGTTCTGAAACCATGTTAAATTTCCTCATTTTAATAACTATATTGGAAAGGCGCCTGGGTGGCTCAGTTGTTAAGCGTCTGCCTTCAGCTCAGGTCATGATCCCAGGGTCCTGGGATCGAGTCCCGCATTGGGCTCCCTGCTCCGCAGGAAGCCTGCTTCTCCCTCTCCCACTCCCTCTGCTTGTGTTCCCTCTCTCGCTGTGTCTCTCTCTGTGAAATAAATAAATAAAATCTTTAAAAAAAATAACTATATTGGAGTTAAGTAACAGAATATTCTTATTTATAGGAAATACATAAAGAGGTATTTGGGGTTAAAGGAGCATGGTATCTACAATTTACTCTTAAACAGTTTAAAAATACATTTATGTAGCGGCGCCTGGGTGGCTCAGTCGTTAGGCATCTACCTTCAGCTCAGGTCATGATCCCAGGGTCCTGGGATTGAGCCCCACATTGGGCTCCCTGCTCCGCGGGAAGCCTGCTTCTCCCTCTCCCACTCCCCCTGCTTGTGTTCCCTCTCTTGCTGTGTCTCTCTGTGTCAAATAAATAAATAAGATCTTTAAAAAAAATACATTTCTGTAAAGAAAGTGAGCAAATGGGACAAAGTGCTAAAAAACTGTTGAGTTTGGTTAAGAGTACAGAGAGTTCTCTGCACTATTCTCACAACTGAAATTGTAACAAAACTCAAAATCCCCCTCCCCTCAAAAAAGGTTATTCAAAGTTATGTTCAGAATGAAGACTTATTTGTAAAATAGCAATTAAGAACTAAACTTTAAGCTTTTAAATCCGGTAAAGATTAAATTAGTAATGGATTACAGTATTTTTTTGATGCCAAGTCATGGTAAAGGGAAGATATCTTACCTTTTGGAAGTTTACCTCCAAGCACAGTAAATTTTTGTGGATTTTTCAAGAATTCAACAACCTCCTGTAGTTCTTGTTTAGCCTCCTCCACCTAAAGTGATATAATTTATCAAACAATTCTAAGTAATGATTAGATTATCAAGGCCTCCTCTTTGAAAATAGTAAATTTAACTGGAAATTAACTTGAAGGCTCCCTTATAAATGCACACACAAAAGGGATTTCACCCGACTCTTTCTGCCAATTATGCGGTCTCCTTACATATTTCAACAAAAAAATTCTTAACTTCTTACTTTTTTTTTTTAAGATTTTATTCATTTATTTGACAGAGAGAGACACAGCGAGAGAGGGAACACAAGCAGGGGGAGTGGGAGAGGGAGAAGCAGGCCTCCCGCAGAGCGGGGAGCCCGATGCGGGGCTAGATCCCAGAACCCTGGGATCATGACCTGAGCCAAAGGCAGAGGCTTAACAACTGAGCCACCCAGGCGCCCCAACTTCTTACATTTTCAAGTAGTGCTTCCCTCAGTTAACAAGGACTTACATTCACAATTCTAGTTAAATGTGTCAGTGGCATTTGGTATAAAACAGAAAGACTAACCTACCAAATTTCAAATCCAGAACTTTTGACCTGGTTTATAAGCTTCAAGGGCAAATTATGTGAGCTTAATATATATCAATGAAAAGGGAGTCTGTGTTTAAGTTATAACATTAATTTATGATTAATTATTAGATTATTTTCATTATAAGGAATTACCACTAGATTATAAATGACTTAGTTCCTTACAAATGCCAAAGGGTGGAGACTAAAATTAAGCCAAAGTGCACTGATATTGCTTTGTAAATGGTTCTGGCAAAAAAAGTTCAAAAGATTTAATCCCCCAATACAAAAACCATGTAGAATTAAGGTCTCTCGCAAAAATAAAGCCCAATCTGGTCAACAAAGATGGCATGTAGAATATTAACTCAACTTTAAAAACTCTGATATAAGATTAAGAAAGCTGCCTATCAGAGGCGCCTGGCTGGCTCAGTTGGTTAAGCGTCTGCTTTCGGCTCAGGTCATGATCTCAGGGTCCCTGGATCCAGTCCTACACCAGGTTCTCCACTCAGCGGCAGATCTGCTTCTCTCTCTCCCTCTATGTCTCTCTCTCTCTCAAATAAATAAATAAATCTTAAAAAAAAAAAAAAAGCTGCCTATCAGAAATTAGTTAGCATACAACCAGAAGTAACAAATACAAGTACCTAGAGCCAGAATGATATCAAAGACGACTGCAGAAGACCAGATATAAAATAATAGTGGTGGCAGTATGCTGAATTGGAAAGCAAAGACCCTTAGAGAGGACAAACCACCAAGACTTGGCTCTACCACAGAATATAGACCTAGTGTTCTAGACTTCAATTTTTCAAGAAAAAAAAAAAGACATCATTAAAAATGTTAGCTATCAATTAAAATTAAAAGCACATTTATGTGTGTACTTTCATGTATTTATTTTGAATTACACTGGCCTAATAATACATTTGCAGCCAATATGCAACCCTACGTTAGACAACTTTAAATAGTTCTCAGTGGGAAAAAAAGAACTCAAGTACATTGGTCAGGGTTAAAAAGAAACTACCTGACAAGAGGTGTGCTAAAACATGAAACATCTCTGGGCTGAAGGGCATTATGAAAATCTAGAATTAAACTCATGACTCTCTTAGATTCCTAGATAATTTTCTAGGACTATTTCTAGGAAGTATACAATCATTAAAGAGTAAACAGTTTTTTAAATTAGGCTTAGAATAGTGTTTGAAAGTTATTGATTACATTATTAAAACTTAATAAAATGTAAAGTTAAACTTTAAGGAGAAATGCATACATATGTTCACCAAGAAACGTAAAAAACGTAAAAAAAATTCACAATAGCACTCTTTAGGCCAACACTAGAAACAACCCAATGTCTACCTAATGTGGAATATACAATATTGTGATATTCATAGAATACTATGCAATGGGAATGAATGAAGTACAACTTCATGTAAAAACACGGATGGATCTCACAAATGTCATGTTGAGTGAAAGAAGCCATATACACTATGTAAAATTCAAAAGCAAGCCAAATTAATGTGCGTTATGAGACAGAACAACGATTATGCTTCCAGTGGGAAAAAGGGACACTAGGAAGTTTCTGGTAATATTTTATTTCCTGAGCTGGGTGCAAATAATATATTGAGTTCACTGTGTAAAAATTTATTAAGATATAGATCTGTGATTTGTGCAGTTTTGTGTGAACACTAAGCTTCAATAAAATTTATGTTTATAAAGAGATTTGGGGGGCACCTGGGTGGCTCCTGGGATCGAGCCCCACATTGGGCTCCCTGCTCAGCGGGATTCAGCTTCTCCTTCTCCCTCTGCTCCGCCCCCCACTTGTGCTTGCTCTCTCTCTCTCAAATAAATAAAAATGTTAAAAAATATATATATATACACATAAAAGAGATTTGGCTCTTTATCTATTAAAATAAGCTTTTTAAACATTCGAAGATATCCATATACTAAAAGAAAGCCAAAGTACATTTGGTCAAGGTAACAGATAACTTTAAATTGAAGGAGAAGGAAAATAAATTAGCTGTCACCTACTACTCAAACTACATTTTCTCTGCCCAAACTCTGTGTCAGGAAAATTCCCAACTGAGGTATATAAAATCTATACAGGAAAATAGTTTAGGGAACAAGGCAATGAATAAAGTTATAAAAGCCCTTATTAGTATTTTTATGGCAGCTATATATAAAATTATTCCTACATAACCAGAAATTCTAGGCAAGGAAATGACATTCCTATACTAGCTCTTTAAGATTTGGTAAAACTGATCACATGTACCACCTACTGGCATACCTATTTTGGTAAATGTTATAAATTACTTTGGTCTACATAAATTTAGATTTTATAGCAATAAGAGCAATATAAAATTGTAACAGTAATTATATTTGTTTAGATTAGCATAGGAAACTGTGACAATCTAAAAACTTTGTGATGTCCCCATTTCTAGTATTATCAGCATGTCTTCTTTAGCTTAGTAATCAGAATTGGACTCATTCCAAAAGAAGTGTAGTATACTGAGTAATGAAGTCTATACATTGCAGGGAGAAAGTAAGAATGCCTTGCTGACCATAATCTCAGCACAGGTTCAACGTAGAGCAGGCTGACTGCACATCTTAAACAAAACGGGAAGAGCCCTCTGCACTAATGAGTCAAGTTTTCAAATACTCACTGCACCAAACTCTTCCTCAATTATTTTCTTTCTGCAACTCCAAAAGGGTTCACAGCTGTTTAAATTGCAAAGGGAAGGGAAGGAATACTTGGTATAAAACTATCATAGTGATCCCTGATACTTAATTCCCTAATAGTCAAGGTTGTGAAAAATGTTTATGCATAGTTAGGGAACAGAGTGTGGAAAGAGGAAGAGCTCTCATTCTATTCCATATTAAAGTGGCCTTTTTATTGGTCAGCAAACAAGTCAGGCACATTAATTCTTCAGGATCTTTTTCTCTTTCTCTGGCTATAAGTGTTCTTTGCTCAAATACATGCATGGTTTAGGCACACCTGGCTGGCTCAGTCAGTAAAGCATGTGATTCCTGATCTCAGGGTTGTAAGTTCGAGCCCCACACTGGGTGTACAGATTACTTAAAAATAAAATCTTATGGGGCGCCTGGGTGGCTCAGTCGTTAAGCGCCTGCCTTCGGCTCAGGTCATGATCCCCGGGTCCTGGGATCGAGCCCCACATCGGGCACCCCATGCTTCTCGCTCTCGCACTCCCCCTGCTTGTGTTCCCTCTCTCACTGTGTCTCTCTCTGTCAAATAAATAAAAAAATCTTAAAATAAATAATAAATAAAATAAAAAATAAAATCTTATAAAAAAATACATGCATGCTTTAGTCTATCATCTTCAAATCTTCACTCAAATATCACCTTCTCAGTCAATCATACACTGAATATCCCCATTTAAAATTGTGACCTTTCTCTCAAACTCCCAATCCTCTTTATGCCACTCCATATTTCTCCCATAATCCCACTTCATCACTTTTGAACACACTCTAGTGTTTGCTTATATGCAGAGATTTATTTATTCTATCCCAGTATCTAAAAGGGGTCTGGAGAATATGCAGTGAAGCTAAAACGTCCAAAGTTCTAATCATGACTTGGTCTGTTCTAGTGTCCAGCCCCAATTCAGGAGTCCACCCAGAGTGGCCTCAGTACAAAAGATAGTGCAATCACCCAGGAAATTCCTAGGGACGTAGAAGCCCTGTGTTAGACATCGGGATCAAAGACCAAACTGTAGAACCAAAGATGAACCTAATGCTCTTGTCACTTAGGGAATTACAAGAGTTTTAGTGCCTGGAACTGGAAGTAGAGACAAATATGTATTTATTTTCTATTTTACACCTTTAAAATCAAATACCGGCCTTACATAATTAGACAATAGAGAGTAGGGTAAATTTTTTTAACTTACTCCTTTAACATGTTCAAAGGTGACATTTTTCATCTGGACAGGATCTACTGCAGAATCAAGCCCCGTTGTTGTCCGGAAGCGGACTAAAGAAGAAAAAAAAAGAAATGTTTATATATTTCATAGATTCATAAAATTCCAACCACGTTATTATTCAGATATAAGAAAGTAGAGAAAAATACATTTAAGTATTACATACATAAATTCATAGTGAAGTAATAGAAACTACATCTTCTGGATTTCTAGACCATGTTCAAGGAATAAATGACTCACATTAAAATGACATCTTTATACCTTCCAATTAAAATGAAAAATTATTTCCCTCTTCTATAATATCTAACAAGAGAAATTTACACCAATCATTCTCAAACTCCACCGTGCCTAAAAATCACTTGAGAAATGTAGTAATGCAAGTTCCCAGGCCATGGTCCAGAACTTCTGGTTTTCATATTTAGGAAAAGGCCCAGGAGTTTGCAGTTTTGTTTTTTTTTTTTAAAGATTTTATTTTATTTCTTTATTTGACAGAGAGATTGAAAGTACAAGCAGGGGGAGTGGCAGGCAGAGAGAGGGAGAAACAGACTCCCTGCTGAGCAGGGAGCCTCATGCAGGGCTCGATCCTAGGACCCCGGGATCATGACCTGAGCTGAAGGCAGACGCTTAACCAACTGAGCCACCCAGGTGCCCCAGGAGTTTCCATTTTTAACAATTACCCTAAATTATCCTGATAAAACTGGTCAGGGATGCACACCATGAAATACATTGCCTTAAACCTAGCATAAGAACTGGCACTGCCTTTTTTTTTTTTTTAAAAAGGGTAAACCTTAAAAGGGATTATTTGACTTTTCATGTAGCCTCCTCCTCTAGCAACTGTTATTACTTGTCCTCAGATGATATATATCAGTAATGACATCATTAAGAAAGTGAAAGTTTGGAAGGAGAGTAAAATACTTAGAATGAACTACAGAGAACTATTACTAAGCTTTCTTAAAATCTCTCCCCTTTGGTTAAACTTCCCTACTGAAAAGATATTGAGTAAATAGAGCAATTTCTACTTTCCTCAGAAGACAAAAAATATTGTCTTTAAGACAGAAATTTAGATGCAAAAAGAATCAATAGGCAAAAATATAGAGTTTTGTTGAAAACATTTAGCGTATCAGAATACACAAGTTAAGGGGGCACCTGGGTGGCTCAGTCGTTAAGTGTCTGCTTTCGGCTAAGGTCATGATCCCAGGGTCCTGGGATCAAGCCCCGCATCAGGCTCCCTGCTCCGCGGGAAGCCTGCTTCTCCCTCTCCCACTCCCCCTGCTGTGTTCCCTCTCTCGCTGTGTCTCTGTCAAATAAATAAATAAAATCTTAAAAAAAAAAAAAGAATATACAAGTTAGGGGCGCCTGGGTAGCTCAGTTGTTAAGCGTCTGCCTTCGGCTCGCGTCATGATCCCAGGGTCCTGGGATTGAGACCCACATCGGGCTCCCTGCTTGGCGGGAAGCCTGCTTCTCCCTCTCCCACTCCCCCTGCTTGTGTTCCCTCTCTCCTCGTGTCTCTCTCTGTCAAATAAATAAATAAAATCTTAAAAAAAAATACAAGTTGGAAGAGCAAATGTAATACAGTAATTCTACAATGGATACTAATACTTTTAGCCCACTAAATCGTTTATTCAAGGATCTACACAGATGGGCTTAATAAATAATGCAAATTAAATTTGTAGCCAAACCACTTGAAACTTATCAGAAATTATAAGGTAATACACTTATTTTGATATGTATTTTGCTTAATGTAAGAAATTAAGAAACATAAAATAATTACCACAGCTAATCCCACCCTTCCAATATCATACAGTGTCCCTACACTGGTTCTGTTTTGAAAATAAGGAGACAAAAGATGACTCTAGCTATAAAAAGAATATTCTGGGGCACCTGGGTGGCTCAGTCAGTTAAGCGTCTGCCTTTGGCTCAGGTCAAGATCTCAGGGTCCTGGGATCAAGTCCCGAGATCGAGTCCCACATCGGGAGCCTGCTTCTCCCTACCTGCTGCTCCCCCTGCTTGTGCTCTCTCTGTCAAATAAATAAAATCTCTAAAAAAAAAATAAAATAAAAAATAGTATTCCTGGATGCTAAAATCTTATCTCAGATTTTATTCCACAAAAAACTTAAAATACTGGGGTTACATGCAAGTTCTGAGATAAAGTCCTGATTCAGATCAACTGATATTCTTTAATTGTATATCAGTTTTTTTCTCTCAAAGTAATCAATCATAAAGACCATAGAGAACCCAGGGTAAAAACTGAAGAGCTGAGAAAGCAACAGGAACCACCATTATTCATTTTAGACTGGCAAACTGAGAAAATATGAGACTCATTTAAGGCAATTTTTAATTCTATACTAAATTTGTATATATATATTTTTAAGATTTTATTTATTTATTTGAGAAGGGGAGAGAGAAAGCACACAAGTGGGAGGAGGGGCAAGGCAGAGGCAGAAGCAAACTCCCCACTGAGCAGGGATCCCAATGTAGGGCTCGAACCCAGCATCCTGGGATCACGACCTGAGCCGAAGACAGATGCTTAACTCACTGAACCACCCAGGCATCCCAAATTTTTATATATTTATATATTACACATAAATTTTCACAAATTTATTAGTGTGTCTTTGAAATAGGGGACTATTTCACTTTGTATTGCTATTATAAAATTCTGTATGTTTTTTAAATTTTATAATTGGACAGGTATAACTTTCTAAAAGTCTAGAAAACGAACCACTAATAGAAGCTAATCTAACATTTTTGCTATAACATAATCATTGGAACTTTATCAAAATATTAATTATTGTCTCAAAAATAAAACTTGAAACATGTACAGTGTCTGAAGGAACTTTCCCTGTAATCCACAAAGCAATGTAAATATAATGAGCCCTGAGAATGCAGATGGCATATAACCATAACAGATTAAAACTTTTCTACTTTAATGCAAAAAAGCAATGTCAAATTGACCCAATCTGTGAAGTGTTGACTTGGGAAAGAAAGGCCTAGACACCAGAACGGTAAATGCTTCCTCTCTCCTAAGTCTAAGGCAGACTAACTATGAAAAAAAAATTGAGTATTTAAAAGATTAAAAAAAAAAGTCAGATAAAAGAGCCTTTACCAGATAAAAATGGGTTTTTTAAGAGTCCATAAATGCCAAATAGCAGCAGAACGAAGAGAATCAGACGAGTTCGTCTCAGAGAATCTGGAGGAGAAAAAAAAAACAACCTTAAATCAAATGACAACAATGACAAATGACAGCTTGATGAAAAGTAAGCATTAGGTTATTGATGGTAATCATATTATATCACATGCAGTTTTGGAACCTGGCATTCCTTTGTATAATTGCCATGATTTCCTTTCAGCACCCTGTGACCAAAAACCTCATCAAGGCACTCATGCTTCTGTCCTTGATGTTGCTTCTCATTTGAGAAAAGGGAGAGTGCCAACAGATTTTCCATTTTGATACAGCTTAAGTTACAAATATAATGGAATATAACCAATGAAAAGGTGCATACTTGTTAGAAAAAATATTTGTAATCACTTAAAGGTAGGACTATGACTTCCTTTTAGATATTCTTCCCAAATATGGATGGTGTCGAATCAACTTACCATTGGTTTTTTGCGTTAGTGCTTGAGCTTTCAGAAAACCCTCTGCAAAACCAGTTTTAAATGCATCTTGGTGAGCTTCAGGTATATTTTTGGTTTTCATGAGTTTGTCCAAACTCTCAACATCTGATCCTCTGTCCCGCAAAAGGAACCCCTAAATACACAAACAATGCATCAGTAGTGACTATATAGATAACACTGCCCAATAATATAATGATCACTCACAAAAAAATTCATTCAAAAACTCTAGAATTTCTAATTTTTATTGTCTATCAGAAGAATTACACTAAGACTCAACAATAAATTACTTAATCAATGGCTAAGAAACTAACTTTGGACCTTACACTTGCATCAATCAATTAATATAAAGAAACTCTCTGTAAGAATACTATACTGAAAACAATAGGTCACCTGTGGACTTAGGGTTCTAATGGTTTGATGTTCACACTCCTTTATCTCTACTAGAGGAAAAACCTCATTAAGTTATTAAATGTTTACTGAGTAACTTATATACTTGGCCTTGTATAAATTCTGAAAATGTAAAGATAAATAACCAGTGATCTGAATGTTCTCAGTCTACTAGGGAGAGATACACAAATAACTAATTTTTTGAAATCATTTTGATATTACGTTAGAAGTTCTAGGTCTGGGGACGCCTGGGTGGCTCAGTTGGTTAAGCATCTGACTCTTGCTTTCGGCTCAGGTCATGATCTGAGTCATGGAATCAAGCCCAACATTGGGCTCTGAACTCAGCAAGGAGTCTGCTGAAGATTTTTTCCCCTTTCTTTCCCTCCCCCACCCTGCTCCTCTCCCGCTCGCATGCATTCTCTCTCTCAAATCAATCAATAAATAAAATCTTAAAAAAAAAAAAGAGGTTCTAGGTCTGGTGGTAAAATAAATGCTACCTCAGGAAGCCAGGAAAGGCATTACAGAGAAATAGGATGTCTAAACCAAAGGAAATGCACAGCATAAACAATTTGACACAGCCATTAAATAACAGGCTTTAGCACTCAGGAACTGCAAGCAATCTTTTATGACACGACTTTAAAATGCCAAGAGACAAGTAGAGTAGAGGTTCAGAAGGGGTGCCATATTAAAGATAACAGAAAAATGAGGCAGAGGCCAAATGGATACTACAGCAGGAATCTGACAATAAATCAGAGGAATATATTACATTAAAACATTTTAGACAGATGGTGGGTTGGTGGCAGTCTGGAAGCTGGACTGAAGGTAACAAAACTAAAGGCAAGGAGACTAAGGGGCGCCTGGGTGGCTCAGTAAGTTAAGCATCCAACTCGACTTCCACTCAGGTCATGATCTCAGGGTCGTGAGATCAAGCCTCATGTTGGGCTCCACGCTCAGTACAGAGTCTGCCTGAGATTCTCTCTCTCCCTCTCCCTGCCCCTCCCCCCAACATCCTTCCCTGTGCACTCTCCCTAATAAATTCTTTAAAAAAAATAAAGGCAAGGAGACTAAATGAATGTTTACTAGAGTCCTTTAGGCAAGAAATTGTTATACTCCATCTATGCAGTGGAACTGGGAATGAAAAGAGACAGTTCTAAGAAATATTTAAGAGGCTGGATCAATAGGACTTTAGTGATTAATGGATGTGATGATTAATGGATGTGACAGGAGAGAAAAGATGAACAAATCAAAGTTGATCAACAGGTTTCTAGCTTGGGCGGATGCTATTCTAGAGAACACACAGGTAGATGTGTAGGATAAAAACAAAAGGAGATGTCTAACAGGCCAAAGGAGAGACATGACTGGGGCACTCAGAAGAGTTGTAGGTGTAATGATTACACAGGTAATTAATCATTTAGAAAATCAACTCACCAATAAAAGAAACCAGATATTGAATGTTCTCATTTTAATAATTTGAAAATTACTGCTTTTTCAAACAACAAAATATGTCTAATTACCTTTACAAATGATGGTGTTATATGCTGCGTCTCTGTCAATCTTTCAGAGGTGGACTGTAAACGTCGAGTTCTTGATTTCAAAGTTTTAAAACCCCGAGACTGTATGAAAACTGAATGGAACAGTATCATATTTACTTTTTGTTGTACATTTTTATAAGAAAAATGACTAGGATTCAAAACTGACACCAAGCCCATACATCCTAAGTTTATTATCTTATTTTTTAACACAGTCCTTTGCCTGACATTTCACTACCCTGGTAATTAAGGTCATTAAAATGGATTGAATCTATAAAATAGCTGTATAGTCTCTTGGTAATTTTAAAATGTGAAAAAAAAAAAACAAACCCAGTGATGAGTATCAGATAAAAGTGTCTAATTCCTCAAATCCCAATCCCACTTCCCCAGAAGTGACCACTGTTAGCAATTTCATGACTGGGATGCGTGGGTGGCTCAGTCAGTTAAGTGTCCAACCCTTGATTTCAGCTCAAGTCTTGTTTTCAGGGTTGTGAGTGCAAGCCCGCAATGGGCTCCACACTGGGCATGGAGCCTACTTAAAAAAATGTTTTTAAATGAAAGAATAAAAGTTTTGAAGAATGCCTGGGTGGCTCAGTCAGTTAAACGTCTGCCTTTGGTTCAGGTCATGATCCTAGGGTCCTGGGATCAAGTCCCATACCAGGCTCCCTGCTAGCAGGGAGTCTGCTTCTCCCTCTGCCTGCAGCTTCCCGTTTGTACCCTCTCTGTCTCTGACAAATAAATAAAATCTTAAAAAAAAAAAAAGCTTTAAAGAATAAAAGCTAAGGGATGCCTGGATAGCTCAGTTAAGCGTCTGCCTTCGGCTCAGGTCATGATCCCAGGGTCTTGGGATCGAGTCCTGCATCGGGCTCCTTGTTCAGTGGGGAGCCTGCTTCTCCCTCTGCCTGCCATTCCCCCTGCTTGTACTCTCTCTCTCTCTGACAAATAAATAAATAAAATCTTGAAAAAAAATAAAAATAAAGAATAAAAGCTTTGAAAAACAATTCCGTGACTATACTTCTATGTATTTAAACACATGCTCTTTCTATAAAAATAGTATATAATTTTTTGCAATTATCTTCTTGCACTTAACAAGAAATATATCATGGATATTTCAGAACAGGTCAGACAGTACATTCAATTTAATGGCTGTTAATATTTTTCCAATTTATCAGTGTATGGCAATTTGAATATTCAACCACTTTTCTACTATGGACATTAGTTGTTTCCTGTTTTCTTATCGCTAAAAATCGTTCAATTAAAATTCTTTCAGCATGTGTAGACTAATCTTAAAAGTGAAACCATGAGGTTTGAATTCTTTAACACTAAGAAACTGCCCTCTAAAAGGCTGTTATTGATTTATACACCCACCGATGAATAGGACTATCCTTTACTCCACATCCTTTGCAACACAGATTAATATAATTTTTATTTATTTTTTAATTTTTTATGGATTTTATTTATTTGTCAGAGAGAGCACAAGCAGCGGGAGCAACAGGCAGAGGGAGACGCAGGCTCCCCGTTGAACAGGGAGTGCGATGTGGGACTCGATCCCAGAACCCTGGGATCATGACTTGAGCTGAAGGCAGCTGCTTAACTGACTGAGCCACCCAGGCGTCCCTATAAACTTTTTAATTTGTACAGATCTGATAGGCAAAAAGCAGTGTCTTGTTTTAATTTGCATTTCAGATTAGAAATGAGGGAAAATTTTGAAAAACTTTTACTTTCCTTGAATATTTTCTTTAGTAAATTGTTAATCTCTCATAACCTTTCCCATTTTCATGAATAAAAGGATGCATGCTATGTATACTAACTTTTAATGTCTTTGTATGCAGCAATTTATAAAGTTAATATAGTTTTATCTTTTAATCTTTAGCATTTTCTGCATTGTGTTTTGATTAGAGAGTCTCACCCCCAAACTGTGATTTTAAGAGTCTACTGGGGCACCTGGGTGGCTGTCAGTCAAGTGTCCAACTCTTGGTTTCGGCTCAGGTTCTAGTCTCGGGGTCATGGGATTGAGCCCTGCATCAAGCTCCACATTGGGCACGTCAGACTCCACACTGGGCATGGAATCAGCTTGGGATTCTATCTCTCCCTTTCCCTCTGCCTCTCCTCTCCAAATAAGTAAATCTTAAAAAAAAAAAAAAAAAAAGGAGTCTACTGACTTTCAACTTTGTTCAGATCTTTACCTATTTGCAACTTTTTTAAGATTAAAAAAAGAATCTGATTCTCGTTAGGCCCAAGTTTATTTTTTTATTTTATTTTTTTATTTTTAAGTAATCTCTATACCTGACTTGGGGCTTGAACTCACAACCCCAGATCAAGAATTGGATGTTCTACTGACTAAGCCTGCCAGGTGCCCCATTTTACGCCCAAGTTTAAAATCAACTTCTTGGTTTTCATAGCAAGTGTTTAGGGTTTTGAACAGGGTTGCAGGGAATTAATAAATCTGGACGTAAATTAAAACTGTTATAGTACCGAGTCCTTTTAAAGAGGATTATGGCATTCTCTCATTTTATTTCACTCAGCTCTTGTATTTCCTTCAGTGAAGTTTCACAGGCATATGTGTGTGTGTGTGTTTCTTGTCAGGATAAAAGATTAAATGGGTTTGCAAGAAACTATAAATATAATCTGTTGCTAGAATATAAGAAAGATACTGATTTTTATGCATTTATCTTATATGATACCAGAGTGGCCTTACAGTTGATTTTCTTAAGTTTTCTGGTAAGCAAACATATTACCTGGTAAGCAAAAACAATTATAATTTTGCCCCTTCCATAAACTTCTATAACTCCTTTTTTTAAAAGATTTTATTTTACACAGAGAGAGCACAAGCAGAGGGAGCGGGAGAAGCAGGCTCCCGCTGAACAGGGAGTCTGATGCAGGACTCGATCCAGGACCCTGGGATCGTGACCTGAGCCAAACGCAGACACCTAACCAACTGAACCACCAAGGCGCCCTCTATAACTCCTTTTAAAGCACACTGTTTAAAACTTCCAAATTATCAACAAAAACAGGCTATACATATCTTATTTCCCATATTAATAAGATCTAACAGATTTCCTTAATAAATTTTAAAACTTCCTAGTTTTCTACAACTTTGTAGGAAATGTGACAATTAAAATCTATCACATGCCTTTTTCATACACTTGAAATAATACTGTTCTTTTCTAATCTATTAACATAAATTAACATATTTCCTAATATTAAATCACTCATATTCCTTAATCATTTTTTTATTTTTTTATATATTTTTTAAAGATTTTATTTATTTGAGAGAGAGAATGAGAGAGAGAAAGCACATGAGGGGGGGGAGGATCAGAGGGAGAAGAAGACTCCCTGCTGAGCAGGGAGCCCGATGCGGGACTCGATCCAGGGACTCCAGGATCATGACCTGAGCTGAAGGCAGTCGCTTAACCAACTGAGCCACCCAGGCACCCTCCTTAATCATATTTTTAAGCACATTTCTGTACTTCCTTTTTCAGATTTTATTTAGGGTTTCTGTATTTATATTATTACGTGAAATTGCGATCTATTATATTTTTTATGCTAATATTTTAGTATCAGTAATCTCGTGGAATAAACAGGAAAGCCTATTCTACCTCTTTATTTTGGTCCTGGAAAACAGAACACATAAACCATAAAACCATCTGAGCCTAAGTGCCTCTGGGGCAACAGGGTTATATTTGAAAAATATTATCTTTCAAATTTTATAGTTATCGTCTTATCTCTCTTCTTGAGTAAATTTGTTAATTTATAACTTAGATAACTATTTCAACATATTTTTATTTATACATACTCTTAAAAGTTTTAAATCTTCATTATCTGTGGCTGTTATCACTTTTCACTTCTAACATTTTTTCAATGTTTTTAATCAGACAGTTCTATTTTCTTGTTTTCTCAAATTAAATCTGTTCATTTAAGTATAACTCTCTTTCTTGGTGTTGTATTCATTTAATGTTTTATACATATTAATTTCTCACTTTCATTTAAAGAATTCTCAAAATGAATGTTTAATCATTTTCTTTTCTTTCTTATTTCCTAATAAATTAATACAATGCCCTCAAAGCATCAGTTGGCCCTCAACTCAAAGATTTTGATGTTGATTTTCACTGTGGTTCATTACTAATTGTCTGTAATTTCAGTTTCTCTTTCCCTCAGCCACAAGACACTCAGAAAAGTATCTTTAAATTTCCATAGAGTTAGGAATTTTTTAAGCTACCTTTTCTGTTATTTGACTTCAATATTATATGATCAGAGAACCTGATCCCTGGGTTATAACTTTCTGAAAATTAAGATATTCCTTATACCCTAATACATGCTCAGTTTTTATAAGTCTTCCATGAAGACTTCCATTTGTAAATATATCATCCTTCTTGAAGAATTCTTCTGTCTTCTGCATTAACCATTTTTTTTCAGGGCATTACTGGTCTCTGTGCCCTACTTGGCACCTCTCTTTCACGTTACAAGTTTTCCTCAACATGTGAAGATTCTTGCTGATCCAGTTGTAATTGTAAAGAGAATACAGTAATCAGTACTGACTGTAGACAGGTTTCCTCAAAACTACCAAGGTGGTAAATACATTTATACTACAAAGCATGGACTTATAATGAGTGAGCAGGGTACATTTAGTGTATGATTCAAATCCATTATTTTTCTCCTTGGCCTCAATGCTCATACACAGTCTTCAGAGACAGACTTCTCCACACACACACACACAGACACACACACACATTTATTACCAATGTGTCTTTTGCCAATTGTAGCATAAAAGTTATAAGCCCTATCTACTCTGGGACTGGCCCACTTCTGGCAATCTTTCAGTTCAACTGTTCATGAACCATCCCAGAGCCCACTATTATTGACTTGGAAATGGGGTTTTTTCCTAACTTCTACTGGAAATAAAAGCACACACCTCTTTCATGTCACTCCACTCTAAGTTCCACGAAGGTGGGTAACGTATGTCTTTCTCATTTATAATTATCACTGTTACCTAACAGCTATGAGTAGTGTCTGGTATTAAATAAATATAAATGTATGCATATTTGATTTTGCTATCAATGTGATATCATCTATTTCTTAACCTTATGGAAAGTCCTCAAAATTTCTGGTCCACTGATGAAACCCCTCTGCTGCTGCCCTGACTTTTTCTGCATTTAAAATTGTTTTCTGTCCCTACAGTTGATTGGAACAATTTTGAAAATGAAATTTTAAAGATATAGGGAAGTAAACAAATGTGCTTAATTATGTTGAAGGTGTAGATAAGTTCCCTGAAGTTTGATTTACTGTGGCACTTAACACTCACATTCAAAATTCAGCTACTATATATTTTCCACATTAAACAATAAACATACCCAAACTAACTGACTCCAAATACTCTATCAGTTCTACCATGAGCTACAAATGACTGTTTATAACATTAATATGATTAAGAAAGATAAATCAGAATCTGTTAAATAAATCATTTTTTTCAAAATAAATACAGTTGTTGTTTCATACCTGGCCAGCACTGAAGATCTGAACAAATACTTTTAAGAGTTCTTGAATGTTGTCTGTACAAGCAAGAGGAACGTAAAGTACTAAACATATCTAAGTAACCTGGAGGAAAATTGAAAAAAGTGAGTTTTTTATTTACCAAGCTACAAAAAAGTCATAAAACATAATAATTTTACCAAATATTATAAAAACAAAAGTATGAGTTTAGCCTTTTATTTGTTCATGTGGCTCTGCTTTTAGAAATTTTTAAAAACACTGTAAATCTAATATAGTTCTTCATCTCTTTACTATCAGTTATCCATTATATTATCTTTTTCATCTGATATATGACAATAGCTGCCAATGAAATTAAATTCAAACCAAAAGGTAAAAGATACATATATTTACCTAAAGTAACTTTTTGTTAAGAGTAAGAAGAGATAAAGAACTGCTACCTCCAAGGGACAATTTCAAAAACTCAAACAAATAATGTGATTAAACACTGTAAACCAGAAGCACAGTTATCTTTCTCTCTCAAAGCTTCCAGTCACTGGGTTGGAAAACAGTTCCTTTCATAGCTGGAAGCCATCAACTTTGGTGATCCTTTGAATTCCCATTGATGGGCCCCATGCTACTTTACATCCATGATCCTCGGGAAAAAATAAACAGGAGCAACAGAAACTGGTTCCCAACATCCCAGTCAGAATTCAGGGATTTTCCTAGGAATCAACAAACCCCTTCCTAATACCTCTGCCTGCTTAAGCCAAGAAAAGAGGTATCAAGGAACCTTAAAAGGAAATGTAAATATGCAGACCAGAAGAGCAATACTACTACTACTACACAACAATGATACTAACAAATATTTTACTCTACTGAACACTTACTATGAGCCAAGTAACATAGTATGGGCTAAGTAAACTATTTAGATTATTTCATTTGATCCTGCAAAGTGAGATAAGGAGTTTTTCCTCATGCTTCATATGAGAAAACAGCAGTTTACTCGAGGAATAAAGTAAATGCCACAGCCACTCAGTGGCAGGATTGAGTCTGATCCTCGTCTGCTCCTCACCCTTAAAAACTGAGCCTCAGGATTTCTCTCAGGAAGGAGGTAATATAACATAAAAAATAATAGAAGCAGATTTTTAATCCAAGCCCCCAAGCTCAAAAACTTCATTTTTCTCACTCTTGAATTCTTTACTTATCCTACAACCCATTTTTGAAATAAAGGCAATAGAATGATTAGTAAACGAATTAAGTTTGTACAAAGTATGGCTTTAATCAAACCTTTATCACAAAACTAATTCAACTTGCACTTTTGTTCCTGGGCTGTTATAGCTTGTACTGATTTTTAAAATCTGTTCTTCCATCAATAAAAAAACAAGTATTTTGATAAGTTCTAACATTCATTGTTTAAGTATCATCCAAAAAGAAATTCATGAAGCTGAAACCCCTTCTACAAACTACCCACTTATTGTTAACACCTGATTGTTACAAGACTTAAATAAGAAAATATAGACATTCTTTAAGAAAAAAAAGGACTATGACTATTTCTTCAATGTATTTTCAGAAACTAGTAGGGTTCTTGGATCTAATGTTTGTAACGTAAAATTAAAACAATACTCCGCTATTCCACAATCTGTGTAGTATGCTACGGTAGATCCTGGGACAAATAAAAAACCCAAGTGGAAAAACTAGTAACTTAGGAAGATTAAATTTCATTTGGTAAAGTCTAAATACAGTCTATACTTTAAATGTATTGTAGCAATGTTAATTTCTTACTTTTGACAAACACACCATATTTAAGCAGGCAGTTAACATTAGAGGAAGCCAGGTGAAGGAAAAATGGGAACTCAGTACTATCTTTGCAACTTTTCTGTAAATCTGAAATTATTCCAATATGAAAAGTTATCAAGGAAAGGAAAGGAAAAGAAAGGAAAGGAAAGGAGAAAGGAAAGAAGAAAGGAAAAGAATGGAACGGAACTCAGGAAAGAACCTGACACACAGTAAATGTTAATAAATGCTATCTGTTAAATTATTAGTAACTATGACAGCTTACTTAAATTGTAACAAAAAACACACCAACCTACCATATTTATTTTCAAAGAAGGACTGTGCAGAGACATGAGATGTATGCCAATGGGAAGAAATGCTCTTGCCTTTACAAAATCCAGGAAGTAAACTGTCTACCAGTTGATCAATCTGTCCAATTTTTAATTCAGATAATCCAAGGTCTCTTAAATTAAGTACAGGCTGTAAAAGATTGAGTCAACAAAGTTAGCATTATTATCAAGATATTTAACTTAAAGAGTTCCTGTTAGTTGAAAAATTATGGATTAAAAAAAACTAACAAAGGTATTAATCTTCTTTTCTAATATTTAAAAACTAAATTGGAAAAAAATAAATAAACTGGTGCAGATATTTTTTTTTAAGATTTTATTTATTTATTTGTCAGAGAAGAGAGAGAGAGCACAAGCAGGGGGAGCGGCAGGCAAAGGGAGAAGCAGGCTCCCCGCTGAGCAAGAAGCCAGAAGTGGGACTCCATCCCAGGATCCTGGGATCATGACCTGAGCCAAAGGCAAACACTTAACCCACTGAGCCACCCAGGTGTCCCTGGTGCAAATATTTTTATAGTTCTAGTTTTATGGAGGTCAGTCATGTGGGGTTTGACAAAGATTAAAAATATTTTCCAAATAGTGTCTCTAAGTTATGGACATTTAAAGCTTCCTTCAGTTTCTAATGTCCATAAACAAAAGCCCATTTGAGTAAAAAAAAAAAAAAAAAAAAAAGGACAGAGGACATCTCACTCCTCTGGTCTCAGTGCTGAGATCCTTTTTTGTACTGAGAGGTTCTATATTACCCACATCTAACTTCTAATAAGGAGGAAAATTGAACAAAGTAAAAAATATGTGAAAACCAGGCAAGCAAATACACTCACATTAAAACAGTTCTAAACTAACTACAAATAGGATAGAAGCTGAGTTATTTTCTTGTCCATAGGAGCTGTCAGGAAGACATGAAAGACAAATAAAAATAAGCCCCAGACAGCTAAAAGTTCAAGGAAGGGTAGTAAAAATAAACAGAACAAGTAAAGTATCAGCTTCTGAAGACTGAAGTGAAGTTAGATCCATAAAATTTCACGCACAAAAAAATGAAGTTAGATCCATGGATTATATAGCTTTGGATTGATGTCCAGGGGTTTCTCACTTACTAGCTCTTTGACAAATCATTCATATTCTCAGAATCAATTTCCTCATTAGTAAAATGCCTACGAAACATGCCCTGCTACTTCACAACAAGATGGTATGGATCAATGGAAAAGATCATGCCAAGCTCATCTGACATCCTAACACAAAGACAAGGATAGTTAAAGGCATGATGAAATAAAATATTTAAAAGTGCTCTTTATTAAAAACTACACAATGTAAAGCATATTATTAAAATGAAACCAGCAGGACTAGAATACTCAAAAGCTACTTTTCAAAAGTTTTTTTTTTTTTTTTTAAGATTTTGACAGAGAGAGACACAGAGAGAGAGAGGAGACACAGAGAGAGAGAGAGGGAACACAAGCAGGGGGAGTGGGAGAGGGAGAAGCAGGCTTCCGCTGAGCAGGGAGCCCAATGTGGGGCTCGATCCCAGGACCCTGGGACCATGACCTGAGCCGAAGGCAGATGCTTAATGACTGAGCCACCCAGGCGCCCTCAAAAGCTATCTTTTATTATTTTTTTGAGTAGGCTCCACGCCCAGCATGGAGTCCAACATGGAGCCCAATGCAGGGCTTGAACTCGTGACCCTAAGATCAAGACCTGATTCAGCTCTGATCAAGAGTCAGACACTTAACCGAAGGGGCCGCCCAGGCGCCCCTCAAGAGCTATCTTTTAAAATGGGAAGCCAAAACGTCTATTTACAATACAAAGACTTCAAAAGGGAAATGCAGATTAACTTAAAATTATTTCCCTTTCTTATTGGCTGTCAGGTCCTTGGAATGTAAAGAGAAATAAGGTACATGTAAGCACAGTAATTATCATACAACATAGTAACTGCTATTACAAAGATATTTAAAACAAAAGTGGTGGGGTGCCTGGGTGGCTCAGTCGTTGGGCGTCTGCCTTTGGCTCAGGTCAACCCAGGGTCCTGGGATCGAACCCCGCATTGGGCTCCCTGCTCCGCGGGAAGCCTGCCTTTCCCTCTCCCTCTCCTGCTCCCCCTGCCTGTGTTCCCCCTCTCGCTGTCTCTCTTTGTCAGATAAATAAAATCTTAAAAACAAAAACAAAAAAACAAAAGTGGTAAGAGAACAGAACAACTAATTTCCTAAGTCAGATACAGCTTCACTGAGGTAATACCTACTTTGCAAAATGATGGGAAGCCTTGGGATAAGGGACAAACAAAATATCATCAAAGCACCTGGAATGTTTCAGATGTCCAAAGATGGAAGAATGAACTAGATGGGCAATGGTCAAATTGTAAAGAGGCTTGGGCGCCTGGGTGGCTCAGTTGGTTAAGCGACTGCCTTCGGCTCAGGTCATGATCCTGGAGTCCCGGGATCGAGTCCCACATCGGGCTTGCTGCTCAGCAGGGAGTCTGCTTCTCCCTCTGACCCTCTTCCCTCTCGTGCTCTCTATCTCTCATTCTCTCTCTCAAATAAATAAATAAAAAATCTTAAAAAAAAATTGTAAAGAGGCTTGTCTGAATTTAATTCTATAGCTAATATGATTAGTTTTGTTTTATTGCCAGAAAATAGAAGATAAAGATAATAAACTGGATAAAAAATGGCTGATGGAACAAGAGAAAATTGGTATCAGCCTGAACCAAGCCCTACCTAAAAATAACAAATTACAGACAATAGACATATGAAAAAACCAATAGAGGATTGACAGGAAGAAGGGTTCTGAATCTAGTTAATCAATTTATTGTCTCCTAGCTCCTTTCTTTGCCAGCTGGGACAATGTTAAGCTTTGTCAGTAAAGAGCCCTGGAGACTCTGTAAGAGCAAAGTGTTTTTGTTCCTGGCTCTGGTGTGCTCATTCAGCAGGCTCCTATCTGGAGCACCCATGGTTTCTCTAGCATCTGGCTGCCACTTGTGTAGCTTCTCCAAAACTTGGCCCCTACAGTCAACAGCGGCTAGCACTAGCAGCTTTTCAGTAAGAGACATTCCCAGGAACAGCTTTCCCTGCTACCAGGGATGGCAGATTTCCAGCAAGTGCAGCAAGCGTGACACCGGTGACTTAGCCACTCGGGGAGCCAAGGCCATGCCCTCTTCCAATAAGGTCAGGACCTCAGCCCGCGGGTGAAGAACTCTTCCTGCCATGCTCCATCTCGGTTCTAAGAGCATAAGCTACTCCTTAAATCTTCTAGTACTGTGTATTTCATTTATTTTTTTTCAAGATTTTATTTATTTATTTGAGAGAGAGAATGAGAGATAGAGAGCACGAGAGGGAAAAGGGTCAGAGGGAGAAGCAGACTCCCTGCCGAGCAGGGAGCCCGATGTGGGACTCGATCCCAGGACTCCAGGATCATGACCTGAGCCGAAGGCAGTTGCTTAACCAACTGAGCCACCCAGGCGCCCAGTACTGTGTATTTTAGAGTTTACTTATTACTAGCCAATCCCCAGTTATTCCAATTCCCTAAACAAGTAGGGTTTTAAAAATATTAAACTAAAAAATTACACTAATTTTTAGCATTAAACTTTCACTGTTCAAATAATTATGTGGTTTCTCTCTCCTGGTTGGAGCCAGACTGATAAAGAGGGGCTAAATCCACTGTAAGTTCAAATAACTGGAAATGTGAGAATAGCCAAGTTTGGACATCTTAATTTTGAGGTCCCTGAAATTCTCTCCAGAGGGGTATTTTAACAAGACACTAAATAAATGACTTCAAAGATTTAAAGTGAATTTAGGGTTGGAGATATATTTGGGAGTTATCAGCATATATATACCCACACATATGTATGTGTGAAAATGGGTAACATGACTTGGGAGAATGTACGTAACAAAAATTAGATCAAGGATAAATGCACAGCACACCAAATATTTAAGGGGCTGGCAACAAAAAAAACAAGCCAGCAAAACAGAAAGAGAAAAACCATCATCAATGTAACATCACTCAATACATGGGAGTATTTTGAAAATAGTGAATGTTCAGCAAGACCAGATGCTAAGGAAATGTTTAAAAAGATGTGGCTTTTTAAAAAGGCCTGAATTTATTTTTTTTAAAGATTTTATTTATTTATTTGAGAGAGAGAATGAGATAGAGAGAGAGAGAGCATGAGAGCGGGGAGGGTCAGAGGGAGAAGCAGACTCCCCGCTGAGCAGGGAGCCTGATGCCGGACTGGATCCCGGGACTCCAGGATCATGACCTGAGCCGAAGGCAGTCGCTTAACCAACTGAGCCACCCAGGCGCCCTAAAAAGGCCTGAATTTAGCATGAAGGAATCAACAACTTTAGCAAAATAAAGTCTGTAAAATGGTACAAAGTAATAGCCAAACTATGTACTTAAGCAAGTACAGTTACAAGTTCAGACTACTATTTCAAGAAGTCTGAAAACAAAAGGAAAATGAGTCAGTAGCTTTTGAAGGAAGTTGAAGGGAAGGTTTTTAAAATTACATTGTGGAGTCGATGTTTGGATAAGTAAGACTTGAAAGCAAAGCCACCACACAGCAAAGGAGGTGAGAGTAGAGATGAGGTAGGATACTTAAGGAGAGGGGCGCCTGGGTGGCTCAGTTGGTTAAGCATCTGCCTTTGGATTGGGTCATGATCCCAGGCTTCTGGAATCAAGCCCCACATCGGGCTCCCTGCTCAGCAGGAAGTCTGCTTCTCCCTCTCCCCTACTTGTGCTCTCTCACTTGCCCTGCTCTCTCTCTAATAAATAAATAAAATCTTAAAAAAAAAAAAAAAAAAGATGCTTGAGGTGCCTGGGTGGCTCAGTCATTAAGTGTCTGCCTTCGGCTCAGGTCGTGATCCCAGGGTCCTGGGATTGAGCCCTGCATCGGGCTCCCAGCTCAGTGGGGAGTCTGCTTCTCCCTTCCCCTGCTCGTGTGCTCTCTCTCTCTCAAAAATAAATGAAATCTTTAAAAAATATATATATAGAAAATGTATGGCATAACAAGTCCATAAAAACTATTAAATGAACAAAGCAGAATTTAAATCAGTATATACAGAATAATCCAATTATAAAATTAAAAAGTACAGGAACGCCAGAGTGGCTCAGTTGGTTAAGCGTCCCAACTCTTGATCTTGGCTCTGGTCTTGATCTCATGGGCTCCATGTTGGGCCCATATGAAGTCTACATAAAAAAAAAGTGTAAGAGAAAAAGAGACTTGACACGTAAATACAAAATGTTAATAGCATTATCTCTGGGGAGCAGGATCACAGGAGACTTTTATTTCTTCCACCTATATAGTATTTTCCAAGATTTCTAAAAGGAACACAATATTGCTATATGTAGCAATTTTGATACATGTATTTTCATCAGTCAGGCTCTCTTGGACTATAATTTGGGACAGGGTTATCACCACAGGAGAAAGACAATGGACTGCCTATAGAAAGAAGCAATAGGAATTGGGTAAATGTTACAAAAGGAAAGTTTAAAGACGTTGAAGAACAAACTTTTCATCTAACTAAAATTTTATCCCAAGGCTGACTCCAACCCTTCTAAGAAGTGAATAGTTTTTCAACTCCTCCTCTACTATTCTTTGCCATAGCCCCTGATACCAGGACTAAGAACATAAGTTACTTATGGATTAAAGAGGTTTTTAGGAAATTTAACTAGCAATGATAATGTTTTCTATGAAAAATGTATTCTGAGCTACATGCAGCTATCTTACTAATAAACCCTGTAAACACAAAGGTTCCTAGGCTGTGAATTCCCTGTATCCTAGGAAACACTGATTTTATAATCCTCTGAATACTGAAAATAGTTTCATAGTGTATGTATTTCACCTTCAGGTACCTATATTCTAACTGCTCAGTTACACTGAACACGCCCATAAGGCAGCAGATGGTAACTTCTTACTAATCCACCTTCCTTGAGACTTGGGAGGTAATTATGGTTAGTTAATTGTGGGTTCACTGCTACTGCTGGAGCAATACAAAATATCTAAATGGTATCACACAACTAGTAATCTAGGAAGTGAATACCAAATACACTTCCACATGAATTTTTTTTTTTTAAGGTAGGGTCCATGCCCAACATAGGGCTCAAACTCATGACCCTGAGGATTAAGAGTCGCCTCCTCTACCAACTGAGCCAGCCAGGCACCACTGCCAAATGAAATTTTTAATAAATGTTAAAGAATAAAACAAACTAACTTTTCTATATGTACAAAAAGTCAGAATTAGACATCTTTAATCATAAAGGAGATAAGCTGAAGACAGAAACGACCTTGTCACAAATGCCTAACCATAGAAAGACATTTCAGACATGCTTCCAACATACTAAATCAAAAACACTGTTTCTCACACAGTCAGGGTAAAAACTATTACCTCATTGCCAGTAGCCTCATGGTCAGGAACTACATCTCGATGGTGGTTTTGTGAAGCTGACACACTGACAGAAATAGATGTGTTTTTTGGTGAATGGAAGGCATTGATGAGGTGACTCAGAGGAACTGTAACCTAAAAGATAAAAGCTGAAATTCAGTAGTGTGCTTTCTAAATTAAAACAGAAAAAATCTTTTTATTGTCAGGATCTGGGACTTGTAAAATGTAAAACATACACTGTATACCAGGACTATATATTAAAAAATGAAAATACTCAGATGTATTGCTAACAGGAAAAAACAGGTAAAATCTTCCAGGACAGTATTCTGGCTATATGAATCAAAAGTATTAAAAATATATATTTTATTTCCCATTAATCTAATTTCTAGTAGTTTATTCTAAGGAAACAATCCGAAAAGTGCTTGTATATGCATAGATGACAATTTTCATTAAAACATTTAAAAAGCACTGGAAGAGCAGAAATGCTCACCATTAAAAGAGTGGGCTAAGTAAATGATACCACCACAAAATGAAGTATTTCAGACTTAAAAAAAAAAAAAAGCTAGCATATATCCAGAATTTTATTCTTCTCAACTTCCTCACCACCATCCTGTTCTCATCCTATTCTAAGTCACCATTATCTATATGCAGATTTTCACAATAGCCCTCCTAACTACTCTCCCTGAACCTGCTCTATTAAAAACAAAGTCAGGGACGCCCGGATGGCTCAGTCCTTAAGCGTCTGCCTTGGGCTCAGGTCATGATCCCAGAGTCCTGGGATCAAGCCCACATCAGGCTCCCTGCTCAGCGGGAGGCCTGCTTCTAACCCTCTCCCACTTCCCCTGCTTGTGTTCCCTCTCTCACTGTCTCTGTCAAATAAATAAATCTTTAAAAAAAAAAAGAAAAAGTCAGATCTCATCGCTCCTCTGCTCAAAACCCTCCCAATGGCTTCTCTTCCCACTCACAATAAAAGCAGAAGTCCTGAGCACTATGACACAGAAAGCCCTCTATGGTTACTACCTCTCCAAATTTATCCACCACTATGTTCTCCTTCATTCTCTTTCCTCCTGCCATATTGGCCTCCTTGCTGTTCCTGGAACACACCTAGCAAGCCCTCGCCTCAAGGACTTTGCATTGTTTTATTCCCTTTTGTATAGCTTGCTCTCCGACTTCCTTCAGTTCTTAACTCAAATGTCATCTTTTGAGTCTTTTCCCTAGCCAACCTATTTAAAATTTCAACAACCCTCCCCTAAAAAATATTCCTTATCCCTTTTCACTACTCCATTTTCTCTTCTTGACACTTTCAGTATCTAACACACTTTATACATAATCTACTTGTTTATCTATACGTTATTTCTCGTTTCTCTCTCTCAACCAATTCTGACACCAGCTGGTTGTCCAACAATCCAATTCTGAAACTAATTACCCAGTGTTACCATAGAACCCATAAGATAAAGGCTCAGCCCCACAAGTCTGTTCCCATTTCAGATACCAGTCGCAAGTCCTAAGCCATTCATACTTCTGATCTACCAGCTATAAATCAGGGTTTCCTCAACCTCCTCCCCAGGTTTGATAATTTGCTAGAACTTACAGAACTAAGGAATATACTTTACATTTACTGGTCTATTACGGAAGGAAGGAAGGAAGGAAGGAAGGAAGGAAAGGAGGGAGGGAGAAAGTGGGAGGTAGGGAATAAGGAAAGAAGGAAAAGAAAATGAGAAAGGAAAAGAGAGGAAAGGAAAGGAAGGGAAGGGAAGGAAGGAAAGGAATGGGGCGCCTGGGTGGCTCAGTCAGTTGAGTATCTGCCTCCAGCTCGGGTCGTGATCTCAGGGTCCTGGGATGAAGCCCCGCATCAGGCTCTCCACTCAGCCGAGAAGTCGGCTTCTCCCTCTCCCTCTGTGATCTCTCTTGCTTTCGTGCTCTCTCAAAAAAATAAATAAAATCTTAAAAAAAAAAAGGTAAGAAGGAAAGGCCAGATGAATAGGTACAGCCACAAGGGTGCAAAAGCACAAGATGTGGCGTGTCCTACCCTTCTGCACAGTGAATCTCTGCACTGAATCTCACTGTTGAAGAGTTTCTATAGAGATCAATCCCTAGGCCAGCCCTCCCCTCCCAAAAGCTAGGGGGTTAGGGCTGAGAGTTCCCACCTTCTAATCACTAGGTCTTTCAGGTGACCAGCTCAGCCCTGAGGCTGTCTAAAGACCCTATCCTAAGTCACCTCATAAGCATAATTCCAGATGTGAGCCAAAGAGGTGCCTTAAGACACTCTTATCACATAGGAAATTCCAAGGGTTTTAGGAGCTTCATGCCAAGAAATGGAAACGAAGACCAAATATTTATTTTTATTATATACTACAGTCTCCCACTAAAATGTAAGTCTGATGTGGCAAAGGATTTTTTTTCTACTCTATTTTACTTTATTTATACAATTATTTAATGTAAAACTGTTAACAGAAAGAGGTGGCCCTGGAAAAAGACAGACACAACTGTCTTGACATAAGGCCCCCTAGCCATCTTGTGAAAGAATGTAAGAACAGCCACTATCAGGACAGGAGTCTAATCTTATCAGGGACAATAAATCAGTGGTAAAGCTCCCAGAGTTCAAAAGTGAAGACTGACCTTCTTGAGTTATCTTTGCAGGATCTAAATCCCTTTAACCCTCAGATATTGAACCAACTGGAGCCAGAAAACTGATGATACTACCCCTTGCTGGCCCTTGTGACTCTGACCTGGACTCAGTCACTTTAAGACGACTTTTGCCCCAATTCCATGATGTGTTCCCCATTCCACAAGCCTCGTCATGAATATGTATGAACCTTTACCCTAAAACTTTCCCAATTTTGTTATTCAGGGAGACACTGTTTTGGGAAAGATGCCTAATGTTCTCCTTTACTTGCTGCAAGTAAAACCTTCCCTTTTCCCATTCTTTGGCTTGGTTGTGTCTCTTGGTTTGACATTCACCAAGAGATAAACCCAGTTTTCAGTAACAATGTTTTTACACAATACTCACATAACTTACATACTTTAGATTTTCTTTCTCTGTTTTATCCATACTGTATCCCAATGCAACAATAATGCACACACAGTGATGCCAAATAAATATTTCTTGTGTAAATGAATAAATTAAATGGGTTCTTACATACAGCCATACCTCATTTTATTGTGGTTCACTTTACTGCACTTCGCAAATACTGCATTTTTTTATAAATTGAAAGTTTGTGGTCACACTACATCAAGCAAGTCTTTTGGCACCATTTTTCTAGTAGCATTTGCCCACTTCATGTCTCTTTGTCACATTTTGGTAATTCTCACAATATTTCAAACTTTTTCATTATTATTATATTCGTTATGGTTACCTATGATTAGTGATCTTTGATGTTAATAGTGTAACTGTTCTGGTATGCCACGAACCACACCTATATAAGACATTGAGCTTCATCAGTAACTGTTTGTGTTCTGACTGCTCCACCAATGGGCCCTTCCCATCCCTCTCCCTCTCCTTGGGCTTTCCCATTCCCTGAGACACAATATTGAAATAGGGGCAATTAATAACCCTACAATAGCATTTAAGTGTTCCAGTGAAAGGAAGAGTCACACATCTCTCACTTTCAATCAAAATCCAGACATGATTAAGCCTGATAAGGAAAGCATGTTGAAAGCCAAGATAGCCTAAAAGCTAGGCCTCTTGTACTTTGCCAAGTTGTACATGCAAAAGAAAAGTTCTTGAAGGAAATTAAAAGTGCTATTCTGGTGAACACACAAATAATAAAAAAGCAAATAGCCTTCTGACTGAAAGTTTTAGTAGTCTGGATAGAAACCAACCACAACATTCCCTTAAGCCAAAGCCTAAGTCAGAGCAAGGCCCTAACTGTATTTAATTCTATGAACGCTGAGAGAGGTGAAGAAGCTGAAGAAAAGTCTGAAGCTAGCAGAGGTTGGTTCATGAAGTTTAAGAAGCCGTCGCCGTTAACATAAACGAGCAAGGTGAAGCAGCAAATACTGATATAAAAGCTACCGCAAATTATCCAGAAGATCTAGATGACACAGAGAACTAATGAATAACTACACTAAACATTTTCTTTAAGAAACTGCCTTCTGGTCTAAGATGCCATCTCATAACTAGAGAGAAGTTAATGCCTGGCTTCAAAGCTTCGAAGGACAGGCTGACTCTCTTGTTAGGGACTAATATAGCTGACTTTAAGTTGAAGCCAATGCTTATTTACCATTCTGAAAATCCTAGGCCCTTAAGAATAGTATTGAATCTATGCTGCCTCTGCTCTATAAATGGAAAAAACAAAGCCTGGTCGACAGCACATCTATTTATGATATGATTTACTGAATACTCTAAGCCCCCTGTTAAGAGACCTACTGCTCATAAAAAAATGATTCCTTTCAAAATATTACTGCTCACTGACCGTATATTTGGCTACCCAAGAGCTCCGTTAGATGTGTACAACTAGATTAATGTTGCATTCACATGTGCTAACACGACATCCATTCTGCAGCCCATGTGTCAAAAGCATTTTGACTCTCAAGTCTTATTATTTAAGAAATACATTTTGGAAAGGCTACAGCTGCCATAGTGTGTGATTCTTCTTATGGATCTGGGGAAAGTAAACTGAATACCTTCTGGAAAAGGATTCACCATTTCAGATGGCATTAAGAACTTTTTCATAGGAAGAGATCAGAATATCAACATTAACCAGGGTTAAGGTTGAGGGGGTTAAGAAACCTCACTGGAGGAAAGTAATTGTAAATGTGGTGGAAATACGAAAAGAACTAGAAGTGGACCCTGAAGATGTGAGTGAGGCACTGCAATCCCATGATCAAACTAAGAGTGATGAGCTGCTTCTTATGGATGAGCAAAGAAAGTGGTTTCGCTCTTTTTTTTTTTAAAGATTTTATTTATTTGAGGGCACCTGGGTGGCTCAGGTTAAGCCTCTGCCTTCAGCTCAGGTCATGATTTCAGGGTCCTGGGATTGAGTCCCACATGGGGTTCCCTGCTCGGTGGGGAGCCTGCTTCTCCCTCTACCCCTCCCCCTTGCTCATGATCTCTGTCTCTCTCTCTCAAATAAATAAAATCTTAAAAAAAAAATCCTTAAAAAAAAAGATTTTATTTATTTGAGAGAGAGTGAGTGAGAGAGAGAGTGCGCACGCACACAAGCTGGGAGGGGAGGCAGAAGGAGAGGGAGAATCAGACTCCCCGGCCAAGCAGCATGACCTGAACCGAAGGCAGACGCTTAGCCAACTAAGCCACCCATGTGCCCCAAGAAAGTGGTTTCTTGAGATGGAATCTACTCCTGGTGAAGATGCTGTGAAGATCGTTGAAAAGACAACAAAGAATTTAGACTATTACATAAACTGAGTTGATTAGGAAGAAGGGTTTGAGAGGATTCAGTCCAATAATGAAAGAAATTCTACTGTGGGTCAAATGCTATCAAATAGCATCACATCTTACAGAGAAATCATTCATGAAAGGAAGAGTCCATCGATACTGCAAACTTCACTGTTGTCTTATTTTAAGAAATCACCACAGCCACTCCCCACCTTCATTAGCCACTACCCTGATCAGTCATCAGCCATCAATTGTTAAGGCAAGACCCTACCAGCAAAAAGATTATGAATTGCTGAAAGCACAGACAATGGGCGAGCCTGGGTGGCTCAGTAGGTTAAGTGCCCAACTCTTGATTTCGGCTCAGGTCATGATTTCAGTGTTATGAGATGGGAGCCATACTCAGCAGGGAGGCGCTTGAGATTCTCTCCCTCTCCTTCTCCCTCTGCCCCTCCCCCCACTCACGTGTGTATGTGTTCTCTCTCTCAAAATAAATGCATCTTTCTTTTTTTTAAAAGATTTTATTTATTTATTTGACAGAGAGAGACACAGCGAGAGAGGGAACACAAGAAGGGGGAGTGGGAGAGGGAGCAGCATGCTTCCCGTGGAGCAGGGAGCCTCATGTGGGGCTGGATCCTCTGGGATCATGACCTGGGCCAAAGGCAGACGCTTAATGACTAAGCCACCCAGGCACCCCAAAATAAATGCATCTTTAAAAAAAAAAAAGCACAGGGACACCTGGGTGGCTCAGTCGTTAAAGCGTCTCCTTCAGCTCAGGTCATGATACCAGGGTCCTGGGATCGAGCCCCGCATCGGGCTCCCTGCTCCACAGGAAGCCTGCTTCTCCCTCTCCCACTCCCCCCTGTTTGTGTTCCCTCTCTCACTGTGTCTCTCTCTGTCAAATAAATAAATAAAATCTTCAAAAAATAAAATAAAATAAATTTTAAAAAAAGCACAGATGATGGTTAGCATTTTTAAGCAATAAAGTATTTTTTAAAGTATTACATTATTTTTAGACACCTAATAGATCATAGTATAGTGCAAACATAGCTTTTAGATACACTGGGAAATCAAAAATTCATTTGTCTCATGTTACTGT
The DNA here is from genome assembly GCF_003265705.2 of Callorhinus ursinus. Lineage (NCBI taxonomy): Eukaryota > Metazoa > Chordata > Mammalia > Carnivora > Otariidae > Callorhinus > Callorhinus ursinus. The sequence goes on along the minus strand of NW_027397264.1, from coordinate 469 downwards.
AATACTTCCTTTACTGTGGTAGTCTTGAACCAAACCCACAGTATCTTCAAGGCATGCTTGTCTGCCAGGTTTTGTACTATGTGCTTTATTTATATTATCTCATTTAATCCTTAAAACAAGCATAAACATTACTATTTACTTCATTCAGCAAGAATTTAGACAGGTTCAGTGGCATGTTCAAAGTCACACTCAGCAAGTTAAGTGTATGAACAAAGATTCTAACCAAGATAATCTGACTCCAGATTCCACTTAAAGTTTTCATTTCATAATTACTGATAAGAGAAATAAATTCACAATATGTTGTAAAATAAAAAAATGGTTAAATGTAAAACTACAACTTTTTTAAAAAAAGTATGCATACACAGGGCACCTGGGTGGCTTGGTTGGGCGTCTGCCTTCGGCTCAGGTCGGGGTCCCAGGGTCCTGGGATCAAGTCCCGCATTGGGCTCCTTGCTCAGCTGGGAGTTTG
>NW_027397263.1:9290-73782 GCF_003265705.2 Callorhinus ursinus | reverse complement strand
TCAGACAACAAAAAGAAATCAAAGGCATCCAGATCGGCAAAGAGGAAGTCAAACTCTCACTCTTTGCAGATGATATGATACTGTACGTGGAAAACCCAAAAGACTCCACCCCAAAACTGCTAGAACTCATACAGGAATTCAGTAAAGTAGCAGGATATAAAATCAATGCACAGAAATCAGTGGCATTCCTATACACCAACAACAAGACAGAAGAGAGACAAATCAAGGAGTCTATCCCATTTACAATTGCACCCAAAACCATTAGATACCTAGGAATAAATCTAACCAAAGAGGCAAAGGATCTGTACTCAGAAAACTATAAAATACTCATGAAAGAAATTGAAGAAGACACAAAGAAATGGAAAAACGTTCCATGCTCATGGATTGGGAGAACCAACATTGTGAAGATGTCAATGCTACCTAGAGCAATCTACACATTCAATGCAATCCCCATCAAAATACCATCCACTTTTTTCAAAGAAATGGAACAAATAATCGTAAAATTTGTATGGAACCAGAAGAGACCCCGAATAGCCAGAGGAATCTTGAAAAAGAAAAGCAAAGCTGGCGGCATCACAATTCCGGACTTCCAGCTCTATTACAAAGCTGTCATCATCAAGACAGTATGGTACTGGCACAAAAACAGACCCATAGATCAATGGAACAGAATGGAGAGCCCAGAAATGGACCCTCAACTCTATGGTCAACTTATCTTTGACAAAGCAGGAAAGAATGTCCAGTGGAAAAAAGACAGTCTCTTCAACAAATGGTGTTGGGAAAATTGGACAGCCACATGCAGAAGAATGAAACTGGACCATTTCCTTACACCACACACAAAAATAGACTCCAAATGGTTGAAAGACCTACACGTGAGACAGTAGTCCATCCAAATCCTAAAGGAGAACACAGGTAGCAACCTCTTCGACCTCAGCCGCAGCAACTTCTTCCTAGAAACATCACCAAAGGCACAGGAAGCCAGGGCAAAAATGAACTATTGGGATTTCATCAAGATAAAAAGCTTTTGCACAGCAAAAGAAACAGTCCACAAAACCAAAAGACAACCGACAGAATGGGAGAAGATATTTGCAAATGACATATCAGATAAAGGGCTAGTATCCAAAATCTATAAAGAACTTATCAAACTCAACACCCAAAGAACAAATAATCCAATCAAGAAACGGGCAGAAGACATGAACAGACATTTTTCCAAAGAAGACATCCAAATGGCCAACAGGCACATGAAAAAGTGCTCAACATCGCTCGGCATCAGGGAAATCCAAATCAAAACCTCAATGAGATACCACCTCACACCAGTCAGAATGGCTAAAATTAACAAGTCAGGGAACGACAGATGTTGGCGGGGATGTGGAGAAAGGGGAACCCTCCTACACTGTTGGTGGGAATGCAAGCTGGTGCAACCCCTCTGGAAAACAGTATGGAGGTTCCTCAAACAGTTGAAATTAGAGCTACCATTCGATCCAGCAATTGCACTACTGGGTATTTACCCCAAAGATACAAATGTAGGGACCCGAAGGGGTACGTGCACCCCAATGTTTACAGCAGCAATGTCCACAATAGCCAAACTGTGGAAAGAGCCAAGATGTCCATCGACAGATGCATGGATAAAGAAGATGTGGTATATATACACAATGGAATATTATGCAGCCATCAAAAGGAATGAGATCTTGCCATTTACAACGACGTGGATGGAACTGGAGGGTGTTATGCTGAGTGAAATAAGTCAATCAGAGAAAGACATGTATCATATGACCTCACTGATATGAGGAATTCTTAATCTCAGGAACAAACTGAGGGTTGCTGGAGTGGTCGGGGGTGGGAGGGATGGGGTGGCTGGGTGATGGACATTGGGGAACATGTGTGCTACGGTGAGCACTGTGAATTGTGTAAGACTGTTGAATCACAGATCTGTACTTCTGAAACAAATAACGCAACATATTTTAAGAAAAAAGAAAAAGAAAAAGATAGCAGGAGAGGAAGAATGAAGGGGAGTAAGTCAGAGGGGGAGACGAACCAGGAGAGATGATGGACTCTGAAAAACAAACTGAGGTTTCTGGAGGGGAGGCGGGTGGGGGGATGGGTTAGCCTGGTGATGGGTATTGAGGAGGGCACATTCTGCATGGAGCACTGGGTGTTATGAACAAACAATGAATCATGGAACTCTACACCAAAACAAATTATGTAATATATGGTGATTAACATAACAATAAAAATATTTTTTTAAAAAACTAATGATGTAATGTATGGTGATTAACATAATTAAAAAAAAAGTGGGCATCCTTGTCTAATTCCTGCTGTTTGGGGGAAAAGTTTGTAGTCTTTCACCACTGAGTATAATGTTAACTGTAGGTTTTTCATAAATGTCCTTCATCATGTTTTGGACGTTCCCTTCTACTCCGAGTTTGCTAAGTGTTTTTGTCATGAAAGGGTGTTGAATTTTGTCAAATGCTTTTCTGCACCAATGAGATAATCATGTGGGTTTTTCCTCATCACATTGGTTAATCTTTGTATGTTGAAAATGCGTCTGTGTATTCCTGGAATAAATCCCATTTGATCATGGTGTATAATCCTTTTAATGTGTTATTGGAACTAGTCTGTTAGTATCTTGTTCAGGATTCTTACTATATATTTATCAGGGACATTGGTTGTAGTTTTCTTTTTTTGTGGCATCTTTGCCTGCCTTTGGTATTAGGACAATGGCAGCATCACAGGAGGTGTTTGCTCTTCTACATTTTGAAAGAATCTGAATAGGGGGCACTTGGTTGGCTCAGTCAGTTAAGCGTTCGAGTCTTGATTTCAGCTCAGGTCATGATCTCAGGGTCGTGAGATGGAGTCCTACGTCAGGCTCCGCAATCAGCATGGAGTCTGCTTGAGATTCTCTCTCTCCCTCTCTCCCTCCCCCCTCTAAAAAAATAAAAAGAGTTTGGATATGATTTATGTTAATTCCTTTTTAATACCATTTTCCAAATTGTGGTAAAACATACATAGCAAAAAGCTTACCAATTTAACCACTTTTAGGTGCACAGTGCAGCGGCATCAAGCACACTGACACTGTTGTGCAATCATCCCCACTGTCCATCTCCAGAATTCTTCCATCCTCCTCAACTGAAACCCTGACCACATTAAACCCTAACTCCCACCCCTCCCCCAGTCCCTGGCACCCGCCATCCTACATCCTACTCTCTGTCTCTGTGAACTTCACTCGAGGGCCTCAGATAGGTGAAACCATACAGTTATTTTTCCTTTTGTCACTGGTTTATTTCACTTGGCATAATGACTTCACGATTCATTCATATTGAAGCATGGGCCAGACCTGCCTCCCTTGTTAAGGCCGAATGATAGTCCCTTGTATGTTCATGTCTCATTTTGTGTACCAATCACTTGTTGGTGGGCACTATGTTTGCTTTAACCTCCTGGCCATTGTGAATAATGCTGCTATGAATGTATGTGTACAAATATTTATTCAAGTCCCTGTCTTTAATTCTGGCATATGCCCAGAAGTGGAGTTGCTGGATTATACTGCCATTCTATTTTCAGTTTACTGAGGAGCTACCAGACTGTCTTCCACAGCTGCTGCACCTCGTCACATTCTCACTGGCGTGATCGAGGGCCTGTTTCTCCAGCACCCCAGCAAACAGCAGGTGCGGCTTTCTTTCTCTTTTTCTCTCATGCCTGTGCTTACTCATCGGTCATGTTGGCTCTGTCTTTAAAGTGCAGCTCAACTCCTTTCATCCCCACCCTTCTCTAGGCACTGTCACCTCCAGCCATCTCCTGACCACTCTTCAGCCTCTCCTGACCAGAGGCCAGAGCAAGGTTTTAATGTATCAACCAGATTGTGTCATGCTCCTGCTCAAAGTTTCCCAGAGGTGTCTGCTGACTTGGACCTAGTCCACTTACCGCCCCAACAACCAGTTTCCTGAGGCTCATCTGCCCCAGGCACACCAGCTGGAGTGCTGCTTCTTTGTAACTCATCACCATGGCAGAGGCTAAAGACTAAAGGACGGTTGTCCCGTGGAAACTTAAAACCCTTTCTGAGAAGGAAAGGCAAGGCCCATAGGAGCTCATGACAGAGTGGGTCCTTTTAGAGGTCATTGTCTCTGGGGAAACAGGACCATCAACACAGAATCCGCTTGTAATGTGACATGAATCAGTATCAGGGATCAGTGAGAGATGGAGGGGGGGCCTGGGATGGATTGAGACAGGTGGACACATGGGCACAGTGACCAGGACTTACCAGAAAGGAGCAAGGAAGATGAAGGAGACGAAGTAGAAGTAGACAAAGTTGCTCCCACACTCACTGGCATTGGCGTGCTCATCACAGGCCTGGTTGCTGAGACAAGACAGCATGATCTCATGCCAGGCCTCCCCAGTGGCACTCCTGAGAAGAAGGGCAGAGCCATGAGACCCACAAAGGAAGGCCCAGGCCAGCCTGAGAAGAAATCTCAGAAGACCTGGCTCAAGTGCATACCCTCCCTGGGCTCCCTCCCACAGAGAACCCACTCATATGTAAGGTCTAGGTAAGAGACGCCTGCTTCTTAAAAAGAATCCTCTGGCATTAGGTTTTCAAATTGATCATTAACTCGGAAAGAACTAGTTACGGAAAACAAGGCACTGCACCAAAAGTCAGCACTATGGTGAGCACCCCTTCATGGACCTCTGGCACCTCGAAGCCAACACAGCCCTTCCTGGCCTCCCTCACCCAGCATGTGCCATCCCAGCCTTCCCTGATTCAAGAAATGGGGGCTCCATCCCATTTCTTAGGCCAAATATACTGCAGGCATCCCTGCCTCCATTTCTTCTCACCAGCTTCATCAGCTCATCTACCTTCAAAAACCAGCTAGACTCTTACCACTTCTCAGCACCCTGGGCTAAGCAACAACCACCTCCCCTGAGCTGCTGCAATAGCTTCCTCACGGATCTTCCTGCTCTGCCCCACCCAAGAGCCAAGTGGGTCCACTAAACACAGGTGAGATCAGGTCACTTTTCCTCTCAATGACCCCTCACTCACTGCAAAAGCCAAAGTTCACACAACTGCCCATAGCTCTGTGAAACTCCCAGCCTGCTCTTTCCTCATGGTCACTGCTCAGTCTACTCCAGCCACACCAGCATCTGCTGTTTCCTGAACACACCAAGAACAGCCCCACCAACCTGAGTGGCCACCCTGGAGGACCTTTCTTCATGGACTTTTGTCCCTTGGAGTGTGGCCAGCACGAGGGCCAGATGTGCACTAGACTTGCAGGCAGACCAGGGGCCTGGCCCCCCCCCCGACACTGGGTGTGCCTGCATGGCCAGCTCTCGGGCCAAGTGGAGCCCATTTCCGATTAACAATGGCTAGGAGTAGGGGGCTTTTCCTGCAGGGCAGCTGTCCAATGCCAGGCCTGACTGATACCGGTGCTCACACGTGACACAGAGACCAGGGAGGAAAAGAGATCTTTGAGAACAAAGACTTAAAACTAAGGCTGGTTTCATAGGCCTGCCTCAACTATTGCAGCACGAGGCAGGACATTAATTAATGAAGAGATGAAATGAATGTAATAGCTAAAGTCCAGAGAAATGATGTCATTTGGAGAAAGTGTAGGCCTAAGGATACTTGTCCATCTGATTAAAAAAAACAAGAGTCAGAAAACTCTCTCCAGGAAGCTTACCTAAGCAGATTGGTCTGATCTCCCTCCATAAAAAGAAGAACCTCCACGGGCCCTGGAATGCATCTGCCTGGGATTAACCGTGCTGGGCATCTCCCAGCACAGGCCTTACTGCATCCTGCTGCATCTGCATAAACAAACACACATGTGGGCACCTCAAGAAGGAGACCCAGGCAGGGCTTTATGTCAGCACCCCTCCTCCACAAGTCCCTATGAAGAGCTCCTTTCTTCCCTCCTAGGGTCATGTGGTGGGCTTGCCTTAATGAAGGGGACCCTGGAGGCAGTGAGACATTTTCACCCCCTCCCCACAGCCCCCAAACCAGGGTAGGCCACAGAGAGTGTGTCACGTCTTGGAACAAAAGCTGACATGCAGCCCTGTCGAGCACACAGGGAGGTGCCTGACCCAGAAACAAGCTACTCTGCCTGCCTTGGAGCCTGGAGCCTAGGGGATTGCAGTCCTGTGAGCCATGGGGCAGGTGGAGGCTCTCACTCTGGCCAGTTGAGTTCCTTGGGTCCCTCAGTAGCACACTCTGTGTCCCCCTGCCCTGCCCCCGCCCCCGGCCCCGATCCCACAGACCCTGCAGTCACCAAGGTGAGCAGATGCAAAGCCTATGGCCAGCACACCAAAAAAGGCCCTGCTGGACACCTTCTGTCCTCCCAGACCCTTGGCTGCAGCTTCACCAGAGGCCTTCTGGCCACCCCTAGAGATCTGAGCTGAGGTGGTCAAGGCCAGGCTCACCTGGGGCTCTCAGGTTGACCTCCCTCATGGATTTCCCTTCCATCTGTCCCAAGGCCCAGGAACCCTTAGGGAAGGAAGGAGGAAGAGGGGAGAAGAAGCTGGGAAGGCCCACTGAGGGGAAGCCAGCACGAGCTGGGGGTCGGAGGGGGTGGCCCTCTGGGTCGGCACATGCCATGTCCCTCCTGAACGGAGGAGCCTCTGAGCCTGCGCTGACTCCCCAAACAACACACCTGAACAACAGCATCAAGGCTTGCAAAAACATCCTGAAGTTGTTGTGCCGGTTGATGCTGGTGTCATCATCCAGGGCAATATTTCCAAAAACCTGCAATAAAAAAGAAGGCTGCAGGCTGGTACTGTTGGGCCCTCAGGAGCTGTGGCCAGGCAGAAGAGGATGTGTGCACATGAGGACCCACAAGGCACAGGACACTGCCCTTGGCCACCACCACTGCGGCAGGGGCTGGAGGGGCCAGCACTTCCAGCCAAACACGTCACTGCCCCCCCCGCCCCAGCTCCGCATGTCTACACCTGCGAGTCTGCATGCCAAGTAAAAATGCCACCCGGAGCTAAGTTTACATGGGCTGCGCTATATATAAGACAGGAAGCATTTGAAATTTCACCCTGTCATCAATGACTCCGAAGCAGTAATTTTATTGGTAATAGCTATGAGGTCAACTTGAAAGTTTCTTTCTAAATTTCTGTGCAAATATCACAATGGGCTTTCTATCCATTTTAATTGATTTATTTTTAGGGTTAGGAATGCAAACAAGTCAGTAACTGTACTTGGCTTAAAATCTGGAATCTGGCTGAAAGATTTATGAACTATCACATATTCACCAAAAACAAAGATCAGTGACCCTTCTGGTCTTATAAATTCCCAAACCAAAGCAGGCACAAATATATATATTTTTTAAATAGCATCAGATCTCAGCAAATTTTAAAGGAAGAGAACCTTTCAATCCCTGAAGTAGAGTTTAAAAATCACTTTTCAGCTAACCTTTAAGACAATGGCTTCTCCCGCTATAATTTAACATTTTGATCCATCTCCCATCCTACTGTTGAAAAGTGGCCATATGCCAAAGTTTTAAAACTGGAACACTGCTTTGTCTTTTAAATGTTTTTCCAAGTAGCTGACAAAGGGTTCTTTGGCAAAATAAAGGCAATCTAACTTATTCAAGCTGAACTTGACAGTATAGTGATCTGGTGTGATCCTGTTGAATTTTTTCTTCTGTAATATATAATTTCCTGTAAAGGATCAGGTCAACTCTCTGGACTAACAGAATGACCAGCTGGTGCTTTGCAGGCCACTCAGCACCAGGCAGAGGTGCTCAAAAGCTCCACCACCATGGGGGCCCGGCACCCAATCAAACATGCCCATCAACACCCTAACAGCCCAATGGGGTTCCACTCAGGAGCGCAGCAGAGCATTTTCCCACAGACGGTGGAGCTACGCCTCACAAGTGGACTCTGGGTGACAGGCCCAAACCCGTGGTGCCCAGCCTCCATGTCCTTATTGGTAGAACAGCCTTTCTGAGAATTAAGTTCATAAAGTGCTTCAAACATAGAAATGTTCCCCAAGTGCCAATCTGTCATCGATGCTATTTGATGACCATGATTAGTGCCCTTCTGCCCCAGGGCACAGGGGCCCCTTCTGCTCCCTGTCCCATCAGGCGCACCCACCTGCATGCCGATGATGGCGTAGAAGAACAGCATGGCGATGAGCAGACACATGTAGGGCATGGCCTGTGCAGACATGCAGAGGACAGGGCAGCTCCAGGGAGGGATGCCCAGCTCCCCTGCTCGGGCCTCGTCTGCAGAGTGGATGGTGGCTGGGTCTCTGGGGCCACCCAGACCCCAGCGACCGCAAATCCACCCCCACTGACCATGAAACCCATCCACCAAGAGACCGCCTCTGTTCCTTCGTCTATAATCAGTCATAGAACCCACCTCAGAGTCAGTGAGCATTACCAAGTTGCTCTCTGGATCACTTAAAATGTCTTTGTAAACTACAGTAGGATAACGGGTGCCAACAAGGAGCCTCCACGAGGAGGGGCTGCTCTGGTGGCAAGGAGGAGCTGGTGGCCACAGCACTGTGCATCACACAGGGGAGGGTCAGGGCACGAGGGCCATGCCTGGGCTTCACCTTGAACGACTGGATGAAGGTCCACAGCAGGATGCAGATGGTTTAGCCTTGGTGCAGCAGCTTGATGAGCCGGGCAGCACCCAAGAGGCGGAGAAAGCTGAGGTTGATGAAATTGTTCTGTAGGAAAGAGAGGCTGTTCTCTAACCTGCGGAGACCAGCCTCCTGCAACTGCAGGTGCTGCTCCCCACCCACCTCTCCTTGGGGTGCTGTGGTCCCGAAGAAAAGTGCATACAAAGAGAAATCGAACAAAACGTCACTGCTCTACGGTATAAGTAGCAATCAGCCACCAGAAAACCTTCCAAAAGTAAAGCTTGTCATTGCAAATCACTTCTCATGCAGCAAATCAAAGAAACCCCTCCACTTTAGGCTCCCCTGCACCCAAAAGGGAGGGAGAGAGAGAAAAATTCTCAGAAGCAGCTCCTTGCTGCCAGGTGGAGCCAGGAGACCAACTGTGGATGGGCCTCTAACACTGACCACCTCTTGCAAGACACAGCCAATCCGTCCAAGTGCTGGGCAGGGCTGCTTCTTCACCGAGAGCCTCTGAAGGGCCAATCGCTTCTCCATACGCCTAGCAAAGCCCCTGCTGCGTGGGACCTGGCAGAGGGGCAAACATCTCTTCTGGGGCTGCTCCTGGTGCCTGCAGACAAGTCACCATAGGAAGGGTAAGTGTTGGTGATCCTGCTGCCCACACCACGGAAGCCACTTATGAAATCCGCAAATGGTCTCAACTCCAGAGATCTCAGTGTATCTAGCACTGCTCCCTCATCCAGGAGGTTCAAAATCAAGCACAAAAAGAAGCAATAAACTCTGGACTCCACAGATTACCTGGGAGGGAGGCTTCCACCCTGGCCCAGGGGCGCCTTGAGTTATTGGCACATCCCTTTCAGGGAACACGGCTCTGGACGGTGTCCATGACGTGGGGGTGCTTGTGGCCCTGGGCAGTCTCCCACCCTCTGTCTGCTTGGAGACCAGGTGCCCGTAATCAGCCTGACAGCAGCTTCCTGCCACTTTGGTGTTTTAACATATGCAAGGAGCTCAGGCCTAGACATATCATATTGCCAGATTCAGTGGTCAGATGAAGAGAAAAGAACATGACAGGTTGAATGAGAGCAGCAGTAGGAGAGCACATTCAGGAGGCATGGGGAGCCTGGGGAGAGCTGGCCGCCCTCCCTCCCGGGCTGCCCATTTGCTTTAGCCTGGGCTGAGGCCTTTGGTGGAGAGGCAGGTCTCACTCTTACTTCTAAGGACAGTGGCCCCAACCCAGCCCTTGTCTGCCTCTTTAGTTCCCACCGGGGTGGCTGGAGACTAGACTGTCTCTGCTGGAGGGCTAGATGTCGGAGCCATGGGTTGGGAGGTCTGGTAGTCACAAGGAGGTGCTGACTGTGGTCCAGATCAGCAAGAAGGCAGGAGTGGACCTTGAGGTGTGACCCTGGAGGGCACACAGTTTGCCTAGAGCTCCCTCACCTGCTTGTGCTGGGGAAAGAGAATCTCAGTGGTACAGGATGGCCAAGAGACATCCACCCCTGCCCCATGGGCCCCAGGTTCTCAAATGAGCCAGTCACCTCGGGAGGATGGGCACAGAGATGGAAGGGAGACTTTGTCTACAGTGCTGGGAAATCCTTTGTACAAGACAATAAAGCAGAGGAACGGGAGGGAGCTTCCAAGGGCCCGGCCTCTAAAGCACCTGCTCACTTGGGTCTGGAGGGGCCAAGACTGTGATAACACAGTTATCATTTGCCCAGCCCAAAGCGCTCTGCTCAGTCCACTGGCACAGACGAGAAGATTTCCTGGAGATATTGGGGAAAATCTAGGCTCTGGGTGAGAAAGAAGGGATGGAAGACAAGGCAGGGGAAGGCATTGTCCATCCACATAGTGCATAAACGCAAAGCTCAACAAGTCACCTGCTACGTTTTGTTGAGACTCAAGTTCTCACTCCTCCTCCCAGATGTCTTTTCTCGGGGCTCCAGTGGGCATTAGGGAGAGGGATGGGGTGGCAACAGACAGACAGCCCCAGAGAGCCATGAGGACAGATGGCGACAGCAGCCACAGATACTCCAAGCACAGTGTGGCGGGCAGAGCACTCCGTGGCTGTGCCCAGGGCAGGAGCTGCCAGGCAACACCATGCGAGTGCATGCAGGAGAGCAGGAGGCAGCAAGCACAAGGCAGCCTCCCACGGCTATGCATAGTTGCCTCTGGCCTCGGCCAACCCCTTGGAGATGGACATAGCTTGCCCCATCCTCCCAGAGTCCGTGGTTTCTGTCACACCAGAGAGCACCTACTACTTCCCCTACTACTTCAAAGCCAGGCCTTCCTTATTGCCATCTGCCTCTGCATCAGGAAAGGTCTAGAGCACCCCAAAGATGCATCATCGCACCTCTCAATGTGGTAGCTGATTCACCTTGAGGGTACACTGGTCCCTGGCTCCTTTGAGCCCCTTGCTTCCTCATCCACAAGATGGAGACATTAGGACATTGTGCCCAGACAGTGAGGAGTCCAAGATTTAAGGGATTTAAAGGTACACCGGGCATTGTGAAACATGGCCCCCACAAAGGGGATCAACAGGCCTCAGACCCGGATCAGCATCTCCTGCATCGAAGTACATCACTATTTCCAGTCAGGGTCAAGCAGAGTGACCTGTGCACATCTGCTGGGGGCCACAGTCTATGCTGCAACAAACTGCTCTCCTAATCAGCTTTGTTCTCATGGGACAATGATGAAGAAAAGAAAAGCTCTGTATACCCCAACATGCAAAGCATGTCAGGTGATGATGTGTGCTCTGGAGGATGAGGAAGGGCACGGGGGGGTGCTCTTCCCAAGTGGACGGGAAAAGGCCTGAATGAGTTGAAAATTTCTGTGGCATCAAATGACATTTTTCTCACAACTCAAGATCTTCTGTTCCACTTGTGAAACACTTTATCATTAATGTTCGTTTTGTAAGAGGAATCTCAAATATTTGCTACTTTATGTGAATTTCTAGTCACAGCTTTAGTTTAATCTGCTCCTGGAATCTTTGCTCTCCTTGCAAACATCCCTGAAGGCCTGGAAGGAAGCCCCAGTTCATGCTACCTGCACTCCACACGAGCTCACTGAGCAAGGCTGCACAAGTGCATCAATGATGCCTGGGTGCAAGAGCCCTGAGCTTCACTGTCTCTGGGGGCAGACCCTCTTCCCACTCCATCAGGTCTTACACCACCCCTTTTTGAATCATGAAGACAAAATCTCCAATCCCCTCCAGGCTTGAGACCCAGAGAGGGTTCCCTATGGAAGGGCATGTCCAGGGAGAATGTTACAGGAGACATCGTCAGAGGCCACCGGGGAGAACCAGCCTTGTATGTTGGTACGGTGGGGAAGGGAGCAGAAGGGGGACGGTGCAAGAGAAACCATGGACTCTGTAGGATCAGGTCCAAACTCATGTCCTACAAAAATCTCCCCAATTCTGAGCCCGATCCCGACAAGAAACACTGGGCACTTAGCCGCTTCACTCAGAAGACCCTACACCTCCTCTCTAGACCCAAGGCCAGCTCCTGAATCCAGTGGCTCCTGGGAGGGCCTTCAGAAGCCCCTGCTGGAGCCCAGGAGCCGAGAAGAGGCCAGAGGCGATGGGTGTACTGCCAGACTCTGACCACACCCTTCAGGAAGGCAGTGGTGAGGGGTCTCAGGAAATGGAAGGAAGAACAGGGGGAGAGCAAGCAAAGCAAGGAGTTTTAAGAACTGTTGAAAGTCATGAAACCAACCGTTTCCTATATGTGACGTTTTCATGGATGGATATTTGCATATTATTCACAAATTGGGATGTTTGAGCAGCAGGTGCGCAACATACAGATGGAGACATGGTTTTCGCGTTGTCTGTTGGTTGGATGGCGTGAGTCAGCAGGTAGGTTAAGGGAAATCAAGAACAAAAACAGAAAACAAAAGAGAAAATGAGTCATCAACACAAGCAAAAACTCAAACTTTGAATACTTCACTGGAAAATTTTAGGATTTTAGTAAACTTTGCATATTTGGCTTAAAATGCATCAAATCAAAACATATTTTTGAAATCTGTAGGTTATGCAGACAGGGTGGCATTCATTTGCATTCCTGTTTGTAATACAAATCCAAAGAGGACTCACAGACACTTATTTTTTTATTTCCAGGCAAAGAAATCAATGTCAGTTTTATGCTTGCTTGGGAATGCTGTCTCTACATGACCCTGGTTAAGACTATTACTCTATTTTGATTAAGTTGGTAGTGGGAACTGACACTTATCTTTTTGCCTAAGGAAAAAAAAGTACATCACAAAGTAACATCTGAAGTGACTACAAATGGACAAAAATAAAGACACCACTAATCCACATGACGACTTCCTTTCATCTTTTCCCCTCTCGGCAGAACTGGGTGAAGGACTGAGCTCCGAGAGCACCAGCGGCCAGGACACAGCAGGGTTTCCAAGACAAGCGGCTCCTGAGCCCTCCCACCGGCCCTGCTAGGCATCGGGGGCCGATGGCAGCGGCCATGGAGGGCTTATTTGAAGCAAGGTCTGATACAACCACAAGCCCCCTTGGCCTTGCGTGTCCAACAGCTGAGGGACAGACACTGGGCTACTCCAGCCACCTGCACTACAGAAGGTCTCTGCCTTGTGTGCGGGCCTCTTTGGAGGTGGAGGTTTCCCTGCAAAACAGCTGGGCATCGTGCTCTCTGCATGTCTGGCAACACCCACCCTTGATGCCTGCTCATCAGTCCGCCCTCTTGGGCGAGGAGGCACACACGTGAAGAAACCCCCAGAGCTGTGCCTTTGCAGAGAGGAGTGCACTGTCTGGATCCCTTTATCCAGGGTCAAAGATGCCTGTGTCCAAGGACGGGGCCCTTAAGGATCAGCAGCCAGCTTGCTCCTCCCAGAAACCACACTGGTACGAACTATTTCTGGATGAGAAGCACTTGGGCAATGCCACAATGCCAATGGTTGGTGTGACAGAACATCCTTGGTTTTTGTGTGAAAATGGCAGCTCAGAACTTTCCCCGCATTATTTGGATTATTAATTTTTTAAAACCATAAAACATACCACATACACAAAAGCATATGTATAAATATGTGTACGGATGCACATTTTCAAAGAAAAATCATAAAATGTCCATATATTCATCACCCAGCTTAAAGAAAACAGAATGTTACCATTACTTTTGAAGCCCGTCCTGTCTCCCTTTCTCCTCCCCAGATGTAGTAGCTACCCTTAATTCTTGTTAATAATTGTTTTTCTTTACTGTCTTATGACAAACTCTTAAAATGCGTTATACTTGACTTTTCTTAGCCTTTTAATGGGACGCTACCGTATGCAGCCTTCGCGGACTTGGGCAAACTTGCGCTGACGGCAAGCAAACTCTGCTTCTGAAAAGCATCCCTCTTGATCTGAGAACACCACCCTCCAGTGCGTGCGGCACTTCACTATGTTCACGTCCCCTAACAATCAGTGCGTTCCGCTGCTACTGCGAACAAGGTAGCCACGACCCTATGTGTGAAAGTGTCTCCAGGCCACCTGCCCGGACACCCTCTGGCTTATGTGCCTAAGTCCCTGCAGGCATGCATATGTCCAGCTTTCCAGGGACTGCCACACTCTTCCGAAAAGGTTGTCCAATGAAAACCCCCAGCAGTAGCGTGGAGGTTCTGGCTGTCCCACTTGCTAACCATTGGCATGGCTGGAATTCCTCTTTGACGTTTGACAAACCGGAGGGTGTGAAATGGCATCTCAATGTCATTTCACTTTACATTTCTTTAATTACAAATAAGGGTGAGCAGCTTTTCCTATGTTAATTGGTCATTTCTGTTTCTTATTCTTTTAGTAAAATGCCCAATTATGCCTTCAGTTCATTTTTCCATTCGGTTGCTTTTGTTTGTCTTAATGATTCACAGAAGAGCCTTGCACATTCTGCACACGAACCTTTGCTAATGGTTTGGGAAACCTCTCTGCCCTCCGGCCACGCCTTTGTCACTAAATGTTGGTGCATCTTAGAACTCAGTAGCTCATTCTTTTCTCGCCTTTACTGATCTCATTCAGTCTCATGGATCTGATATCATCTCATATGCTCATGGTTCCCAATCCTATGACACTGGCATGAATCTTTTCTCTAAACTCCAGGCCCATCTGTCCAACGGACTGTTGGATGATTCCTTCAGGGAGGCCAACAGGCAACTCAAATCTAACATGTACAAATTGCATCCAGTCCACATGTACAAACAGTCCACAACAAACCTGTTCCACCCACAGTCTTTCCCATTTCAATTAATGATAATCGACGTTCCCAAGTGCTCAGACTTTGATGCCATTCTTGCTCAACTTTCAGAGACATGTCGTCCATCTGCAGCTCTACTGGAAAACACATCCAGAATGACGGTCTCTCACCTTAGACCCTCGGCTGAGCTCCCTGCTATGGCATTCAGTGGCACTCACATACTCACAGGCTCAATACTCAATTGTCAGCATCCACATCTCTTTTCCCTGAGAATTTTCCCAGGCCAGGACATGAGAATTAACATTCTCTGGCCCCCTCACCCCAGCAGCCTTCAACTAGTAGCTAAGAGCACTTGCTGAAAAATACCCCAGTCGGGTGCCTGGGTGGCTCAGTTGGTTGAGCGACTGCCTTCGGCTCAGGTCATGATCCTGGAGTCCCGGGATTGAGTCCCGCATTGGGCTCCCTGCTCAGCGGGGAGTCTGCTTCTCCCTCTGACCCTCTTCCCTCTCGTGCTATCTCTCAAATAAATAAATAAAATCTTTAAAAAAAATACCCCAGTCACCCCGCCACTTGCTGGGATAATGGAGGCTCAGGGCTCCCAATGAGGACCCACAGTGGTACCTGGCTTCATAGTACCATGTATTGGCTGCCCCCCTTCCCTGGCCCACTTCCTTGTTCCCCTAGTATTCCAGGGATCACCTCCCAAATAAATGACTTGCATTGAACTCCTGTCTTGGGGTCTGTTTCTGGGATAACCCAACTAAGCCCTAACTTGCCTAGCTGCTTCTGCCTGTGCCCTGCACTATATTCTCAGCCAGAGGTTTGGTCTGAAAAGCCAGATTATATCACTCCTTTTCCTACCTCACTCAAAATAGAGGGCACAGTCTCATGGCAGGTGGCCCAGTGCCCCAGGCCTTGCACCTTTGCTGCACCTGTCTTCCTTAGCTCACTCCTACCCCAACATATCATGGGATGATCACTAAAGCCAGGAGGAAAAACTCAAGCCTGTTACATGAAGCCGTTGGCTGAATACATTGGTGTCACTAGAACCCCACACAGAGACAAGCTGGAAGACAGTGGTGAGGCAGAATTCTAGGTGGTGAACCTGAGCAGCCATGGTGCGGATGGAGAAAGAAGTTGCCTGTGGTATGGATTACAGGACCTTAGGCAAGAGCTAAAGCTTGGCCAGGGCTCCGGAGGGAACAAAGGTTTGGGAAAGGCATCCAGATGTGCCTAGGGAATGGAGGCGACATGCAGGTCCTTGTATTACACATCAGTGTCCACCACAGAGCATCCACAGCTGTAGGGGCACTAAAAACCAGGCCTTGAGATGGTTTACCCAACAGATGACAGCCAGCCTCTATTCTCACCAGCCCCAGTGTTCACAGAGTAGATCCATGAATGGAGTGACCATGATGGCTGAGATGAAGGCTGTGCCTGAGCCCAACAGGTGGGCTGATCCAGCTATGACCACTACTAAACACCCAGCCCACTATGAGAAGTCAACGAGGCCTCTACAATGCACCATGCTTTAGGCTGTCAGCCAGCCACTTGGTGGTAATTTGCTTACATGAGAATCCTTTCACCTGGAAATGGCAGTGATTTGTCTCTACTGGGATCACTCATACTCTGGGTGTGGGTTTGTCTTTGCCCATGGAATACCCTGGCCCACACCAATACCAGGGATTTACCCATATTGGATTCCACATAACATCGACTCCAAACTGAGCAAGCAGAAGCAGGTACAAAAGGAGCAGGTGACTCGGGATCCACTGGCATATAATATTTAATATCATTCAGGAGGTGGAAACCTCATAAAACCCTGAAAAAGCCTCTTAAAGACACAGATTAATGCTGGTTTGGTGATGTACCTCACAGGGTTGGGATATTGTCCTTCAAGATGAACTGAAAAACAAGAGATGGTACTGGGTGTCCAACTGTCGCACAGATCCAGAAAGCAAGGGGTGGAAGTAGGGGTGGCCCCTCTCACTATCCTCTAGCAACCCAGGTCAGACTTTGTTCTCATCATCTCCATAAGTTTAGGTTTGGCAAATCTAGAGGTCCTGGCTCAAGGGGTAGGGAAGGCTTCCACTGTGGAACACCAAAGTCATAGTGGGCCCCTGTCACTTGTGCTCCTCATGCTGTAAGATCAGGAGGCAGAGCAGAGTTTCCAGGCTGGCCAGGGTACTGGATGCTGGGAATGGAGAAGGGCAGAGCTACCATTACATAGGGTAGGAAGAAGTCTATCTGGAAATCAGGTGGTTCATTAGGGCCTTTCTAGTGCTCTATGACCAGTCTTAATTATGACTGGACTACTATGGAAGCCAGAACCACACAACAGTGTGACAAGCAGGGACTTGGGCTTCATAGGGTGACAGTGTGGGCTGCCTCATCCTGCCCAGCAACTAGAGTGGCAGAAGGCTGGCCACCAGTCAGGGGACCCCAAAAGGGGTTAGGAAGAATAAGTTAATGAACATCAACTTAACTCAGACTAGCTCTAGCTGGTCACCAACCCTCTTCTCCCACACATCGTGACCAGCATCATCCTGAAGAAGGAGGGAAGTGAACCCAGTGTGAGTCGTGGGCAGAGCTGAGTGGGGCCAGGGTAACAGCAGACACTCGTGCGCTCCAGTGCAATCCTGTTACCAAGGAGTGTGATATTCCTTCCCCCCAGTGGTGCCAGAGCCTGCTTTGCCTGCACGTGGGATGCACTCAGAAGGGCTGGAGGCATCTGACAACTGCAGCCCCCAGGTGCAGCCCTTAGTGGTGGACTAATCCGTACAGAGGCATGAGCTCTGCAGCTCTGAGGGGTGACCACCCTGTCTCCAAGACCCCGTCGGGGATGACCCAGATGCACCCCGGCACTTGGCTCCAGATCCATTTCTGATCCCCCTTCTCTTAGCCGTCCATTTCCCCAAACTTCCCTCTCATGGTCTTGCCCGGGAGTGCTTCCTAAGAAATGACTTGTACAAGAACCCCACCTTAAGTGTCTGCTCCTGGAGAAGTCACCTTAGGACTGAGATGAGATTTTTTGCCATTTAATTCTGACATAATGCATTGTACTCAAAGAATACTGCTTTATGATTCAGATTCCTTGAAATTTGTCGAGACAATTTCATATTTTAGGACTTGGTCAGTTTTTGACATATAATCTGTGTATGTTTGATATGAATGAGTATCCCATTTTATTTACACACACACACACACGTAAAAGAAACCTAATATTCTAAAATATTCTAAATTCTTGTTGGTTTTAGTTCATGTACTTTGGTGCCAAGTTGTTAGATTTGTCAGACACACACAGATTTAAAAGATTCTTGTCTTCCTGGTCAGTTGTTACAATGAAGCTCCCAGGTGACTCTCAGACCACCAGCCTAGAAGACCTTTTGGAAACCACTTTCTTATCCAAGAGAAAGCATTTCCCAAGCCAATACCCAATCCCCAACTCCACCTCTGGAGAGGAGCCTCCTTCTCTCCAGGGGCTCCTGGGGAACTCTGGCAAGAGAGAAGGGGCTAACACTCAGGACCTGGAGGCGCACTGAGGAGCACTGCCTAGAAGGAAACCATTCTGGGGCCCTGCAGGAAGGACAGGAAACACTACTTACCGCAATCTCTGTTACTAAAATATCAGTAATACTTCCCAACACAGTGACAAAGTCAAAGACATTCCAGGCATCTCTGAAATAGTTCTGGAGAGAAAAAAGAGCAGTTACTGCTAGAGGCTGGTAAGGGTTCTGCCAGGCAAGGAGTTGCAGGAAGTACCCTTAATCAAGAAAGGAGCAAAGGGACAGATGGGCCACCCAGGGGGGACACCACAGCTGGGTAAGCAAACACCTGTGGGTCTGGGCAGGTGCAGAACTGAGAGCTGTATGTCCAAAGAGGAGGAGCCTGGCCCCACCTGTCTCCAGCAACTGGGCTGGGGCAGAGCTCAGGCAGCTCAGGTTATTGGAGAAGCCCCTTCCTCAGGAGCCCCTGCAATGTCACATTTGCTCTGGGGGCTTGGGGAATTCCCAGCTCTAAGCTACAAGTCCCTGAAGACCCCCCTACAGAGAGGGAGCCAGAATACAGACCACCAAAACGCCAAGAGGGAGCCAAGGCACCTACCAGCACCCCAAAAGCGATGATCTTCAGCACGCATTCCATGGAGAACATGGATGTGAACACAATGTTCAGGCACTTCAACATTAGCTCATATTCATATGGTGCGTCATAGAACTGCACGGGGAATAAGTGCCATTGGCTACAGGTTCGGCTGCCCCAAGACACCCCAGCCTAGACCTCCTGCCAGAGCAGAGAGAACTGCACGCCTGCCCAGGGTAGGGATACCCGTCCCTGCTCTCCCCGTTTTCTCCCAGGACACACTCACCATCTCAGCCCACAGAGAACCCAGGGCACTGGGCTTCTATAGGCATCCCATGCTGACCAGGACGTGATCAGCTGCAACTATGGCTCTCTTTCTCTCTCTCCCACACCCCAGCTGGCACCCACTGTCCCCTGTGCTGGGCCAACATACCTTCATCATTAGCACCACTGTGTTGAGGGCGATCATGGCCATGATGAAGTACTCGAAGGGAGGCGAGACCACAAATGTCCATGTCTTGTACTGGAATGACTGTTTGTCCTGGGGCATGTACCGCATCAGGGGCTTGGTGCTGATGGCGAAGTCGATGCAAGCCCTCTGCCCGGGGACAAAGGAGCACTGAGAACATGGTGGGGTTGGGAGGAACCCCACACTGCAGCACCCACTGCACCCCACACCTGTCTCTCTCATCCTCGCAGGCAGCCCTGACCAGCCACACTCGGTCTCTCCCTGCCTCTGTGCTGGCCACCAGCTATGCGGTGATGAGCGAGTCCCATGCAGAAGGGAACTCCAGTGGTTCAGCCCATGCTGCCCATCAGGGGAGCCCAGCAGAGCATCCAATGCACACGTGCACATGGGGCAGAAGAGGGAGCCACCCACCTCGTTCTTCTCCAGGCTGCATTCAGACATCACCTTGTCCCCCTGCTCCTGGAAGGTGATGATGATCAAGGCCACAAAGATGTTGACGAAGAAGAAGGGGAAGACCATGAAGTAGACCACGTAGAAGATGGACAGCTCCATGCGGTACCCAGGGCTTGGGCCCTGCTCCTCATAGGTGGAGTCCACACAGTGTTTCAGGACCCTGTACCAAGGGCAAACACCAAGTGTCAGGGGGACCCCTGAGGAAAGAGCCATGGGAAAATCAAGACCTGTATCACAGGTGAGGCTTGCATATCTGAGCCCAGAGATGGTAAGAGGAAGGGGATGCTCAACACTGTGGGCCCCAGGCCGCTCCCCAGGACCGCAGTCTCCTGAGGTAGACTACCTTCCCTATAGGGCTTGTTCTCAGGGCTGTTGGAGGGCCATCAAGGGGAGGTCTCCAGGGACCAGAGGTCCTAACCCCAGGACAGTTGGAGGCCCAGGAGTTCTGCCCTGCCCTGCTTACTCCCGGCTCACACCTGCTCAGGTCCAGCTCACCAGTTCATACCCAGCTTCACCTGCCTTTAGAAAGTTCTGGGCTTCTGGAACAGCATTGACCCTACCTTCTGAGCGGTGGTCCTCCCAGCCCCAAAGGAAGTCCCCAGTCATCCAGTGTGGCACTGAATACATACATCCCTCTGTCTACCCTTAAATGAGGCCAGAAGGGTAGCACAGGGAGTCACCAAATAGACCCATTCTCCCTCAGGCCTTCAGCCACTCAAAAACGATTTTCAGGAGATCACTATGCTGTGTACTTTGTCTTAATCTCGTCCTCTTTCCAGGTTGCCCACTCCTAGAAGGCAGAGTCATGTCTTACCTGGTGGGTGCAAGAGCATATGGTGTATTTGCTGGAAGACTAGAACACAAACGGATGCAGAGTTTGAGACTCCCTGCCGAAGCTTCCCCTCTGCTCTAGCGTGATCTGCTACAATGAGCCAGTGAGCACTCACATGGGCTGCCCTTCTCCTGTGGACACTGTGAACAGTGTCAGCAGAACCCAGAGCACACACCCCCTAATCTGTACCCTAATCCGTACCCAAACCCATACCCCTAACCCGTAACCTAACCCGTAACCTAACCCGTACCCTAACCCTAATCTGTACCCTAACCCATACCCTAACCCTAACCCGTACCCTTACCCCAAACCCCTAACCCTAACCCTATGCCCTAACCCTAGGCCCTAACCCTAACCCTGGCCCTACCTTAGGCCCTAACCCTAACCTTAACCCTAGGCCCTACAGCATAACCCCTACGCCCTAACCCCTATGATCTAACCCCTAGACCCTAAACCCAACCCTAGGTTAGCTCCTGAGTGCTTTGTTCCCTAGGGCTCGCTCCAGAGCAAGACCAGAGGACTCACCTTCCACCCAGAAAGAATGCCCACCGTTGGGAACTCCAGAAAGGATTCACAGCAGGAGAACGTGGCATGCCCATCCCAGCGAACCCACACTTTCAGGAGTCCCCTGGCCGAAAAGAAGAGCAAGACACTCATGCTGACCCACGCCCTTGACCCCCACTGCCGGGAACCTCGACACAGGGCTGGCACATCAGGCCTCCCGTGTCCCTATGTCCTAAGAATCAGCCTAGGTTGGCTTCTGAGGGGTCAGTTCCCAGAACCTGGCTACAAAGCCCCACAGATTTGGGACACCCGAGCAGTATCAAGGGACTCAGGCTGCCACCCAGAAAGTAAACCCACCATTTGCACTCCTGAAAGATATCAGAGCAGGAGGACTCTGAATGCCCATCCCAAGGAATGCACAAATTTTGCGCCCTCTGGCGGCAAACCCTGAGCCTGACATCCCACCTCACCCAGGCCCTCAAGACAAACCCGTGGGAAGCAGTCCACAGTGCTGGCACGTTGGACCTGCCGTGCCCCTAGGCCCTCACCCTATCCCTCGCTGGCTTCTGAGGGCTCTGGCCCCAGAGGCCTGGCTCTAAAGCCACAGGGACCGGGGGTACCTGAGCAATACCAGAGGATTCAGCCTGTCTCCCAGAAGCAAACTGCAACATTGGGAACCTGTGGCAAACATTTCGGAGTGGGAGCACTCTGCATGGCCATCCCAGCGAAATGCCACTTTCAACGGCCCCCTGCCTGCAAACCCTGACCAGACTCTCACCCTCACCCACGCCCCAACTCAGATCCCCTGCCCCCCAAAGCTTGCCCCAGCGTGGGCAGATCAGGGCTGAAATGGCCCTAGGCTGTAAGCCTATCCCTAGGTTAGCTTCTGAGATTCTGTTCCAAGAAGCCTGGCTTCAAAGCCCCAGGGATGGCAATAGCTAAGCGACACCAGAGGACTCAGCTTGCCAAAAAGAATTCAAAAACACTACTTGGAACTCCGGAGAGCGTTCAGAACTCAAGAACTCTGAATGCCCATCTTAGCCAACGCACAAATTTGGCGCCCTCTGGCGGCCAACCCTGAGCCTGACACTCAACCTGACCCATGGCCTCAACTCAGCCCCAGGGAAGCGCCTGTCATGCCCCTAAGCCGTAAGCCTAACCCTAGGTTGGCTTCTGAGTGCTCTGTCCCCAGAGACTGGTTTCAAAGACCCAGGGATCTGGGACACCTAACCAGTGCCAGAGGACTCAGCCTGCCACTAAAAAGGAAAACGTGCCATTGGGAACTCCGGTACGCATTCCAAGCAGGAGAACTGTGCCCATCCATCCCAACGGACCCCAAGTTCAATATGCCCAGGCTGCAATCCCTGAGCCTGACATTCCGCCCTCACCCATGGCTTCAACTCTGACCCCAGGAGTCTCATCACAGCGCCGGCACATCAGCCTTCTCATGCCCCTAAGCCCTAAGCCTAACCCTAGGTTGGCTTCTGAGCGCTCTGTCCCTAGAGCCTGACTCCAAAGCCCCAGGGCTTTGGGACACCTGACCAGTACCAGAAGATTCTGCCTGCCACTAAAAAGTAAAACGTGCCATTTCGGAACTCCGGTAAGCATTCGGAGCAGGAGAACTGTGCCGGTCCATCCCAACGAACCCCGAGTTCAACGTGCCCACGCCGCAATCTCTGAGCCTGACACTCCCCAATGACCCACCGCCTCAACTCAGACCCCAGGAAGCTCATCACAGCACTGGCACATCAGGCCTGTCACGCCCCTGGACCCTAAGCCTCACCCTAGCTTGGCATCTGAGTGGACTGTCCTCGGAGCCTGGCTACAGAGTCCCAGGGGTGGCTGTAACTGAGCAACACTAGAGGACTCAAATGTCAAAAAGAACTCAAACACACTACTTTCAATTCCGGAAAGCGTTCAGAACCCGAGAAATCTGAATGCCCAACCCAGCCAATGCACAAATTTGGCGCCCTCTCGCGGCGAACCCTGAATCTGACGCTCAACCTGACCCTCGCCCTCAAAACAAACCTCCCAGAGCTGGCTACAAACTTGCACGTCAGACCTGCCATCCCCTAGGCCCTAATGGTGACCCTATGGAGGTTTCTGAAGGGTCTGTCCCCCCAGGGGCCTGGCTCCAAAGCCCTAGGGACTGGGGACACCCGACCAGTGCCAAAGGACTCAACCTGCCACTAAAAAGGAAAACATGCCATTGGAAAGTCCGATAAGCATTCGGAGCAGGAGAACTGTGCCGGTCCATCCCAACGAACCCCGATGTCAATGTTCCCAGGCCGCAGTCCCTGAGCCTGACACTCCTCCCAGACCCACGGCCTCAACTCAGTCCCCAGGAAGCTCATCACAGCGCCGGCACATCAGGCCTGGCGTGCCCCTCAGCCCCAAGCCTAACCCTAGGTTGGCTTCTGAGCGTCTCTCCCCAGAGCCTTGCTCCAAAGCAGCAGGTATTCGGGACAGCCGGGCATTATCAAGGGATTCGGGCTGCCACCCAGAAGGAAACCACACCACTGGGAACTCTGGGAAACGCTCAGGCAGAACTCTGAATTCCAATCCCGGTGAAACTGAACTTTCTGCACCGCCTGGCAGCAAACCCTGAGCCTGACATTCAACCTGACTCCTGCCCTCAAGACACACCGCCCAACCCAAGCTCGCCACAGTTCCCGCAGAACAGGGGTGCCGTGCACATGGGCCCTAAACCTAACCATCACGTGGCTTCTGAGAGGTCTCTCCCTAGGTCCCTGGCTCCATGCCCCAGGGATTTGGGCCACCTGAGCATTACAGGAGGACACAGACTGAAACCACACAGCAAAATGCACCATTTGACACTTCTGAAAGCATTGAGAGCAGGAGAGCTCTACCTGCCATGCCCCTAGGCCCTAACCCCAACCCTAGGGGGGCTCCTGACTGCCTTATTCCCACAAGTCTTGGTCTAGAGACTAACCTGTACCCTAACCCTAACCCATACTGTAACACTAATCTGTACCCAGCACCTAAACCCTAACCCCTTACCCATACCCCAACCCGTACCCTAACCCGTACTTTAAACCTAACCCATACCCTAATCCTAACCCGTACACTAGCCTGTAGCCTAACCCTAAACCGTACCCTAACCCATACCCTAACCTGTACCCTAACATTAAATCCTACCCCCAAACCATAAATCCTATCCCTGGTGCTATCCAAAACTGTAACCAAAACCCTGAACTTTAACCCCTTTCTTATTTTTCCCTGGCCTGGAGTTTCCTTGTTCCCAACCATGTGCATAGTCTCCGTTCCATGGAAAGTTCATCCCCCTAAAATATTTCTGAGTCTCAGTTTTAAATCTGCACAGCTCAGTCCCATTCCGAATGGTTGCCTTAGGTTCTAGGGCTTACCTGTATTTAAAGCTCCCAGGTGTACCCATGAGGATTACTCCTGCAGCCCAAGTCGTCTCGGTCCTGGAAAGGCAGTCCATTCTCCTTCAGTCTCAAAGCACATTTTTGTTGGATAGGGTAAGTTCTTGTGGGCCCAAGAGCCCCCTCCCAAGACCCAGCCTTTCAAGATTCTTGCCCTGTTCCAGGTTCCTGCCTATCTGGACCTCCACATCTTGTGCATAAGCAGTAGGTACCTCCCCAGCCTGCCACTGTCAGCTGGGGTCTCTCAGGCCTGTGGAGGACAACCTAGTCCCAACCCATCTGCTGGCCACCTGGCTGTTGGGATCAAAGCCCCACAACTATTTCTTTGGCAGCAGTTTTAATGTGGTGACTATCAGCCCCAGGACCGTCTGCCTGTTCAATCCCCAGCTTCGTCAGTCCTCACAGGTGTCTATTATACGGAGATAACACGTTATCTAACATTTAATCCGCTGCACCGGCCAAGGAAGTCCACTCTCCTCCAGCTCAGCCTTCAAAGAAAATAGGTACATTTGAGTTAGTACAGGCTTGGAAATGGATAGATTCCACATACCCCCAACAGCCCGCTCCTGAAACCAGGCTTCTCCTGAACTTCTCACTGTACAGATCCCTGGGTATGTCCCTGTGTGGGACATGTGTGTGCAGTATGCAGTGATCAACCAGTTTTGTGTGTCCAGGACCCTACAAGCCAGTGGAGTTCTGACCTCCTCAACATAGTGACCTTCTTAAAGGAGGGGCACACCCCTGAAAATCGTTGCATGGTGGCAGATTTCCACGTTTGGACTGATTGCACACTGGGGATGCTGACTTGCACAGCAATCAGTGCTCGCAGCTGTTTCATTGAAGGGTAACCCAGCAAGTCTGTGGAGCCCCATAATGGCAAGGATGTGCAGCTTCCTCCAGCTGGGCTGTTAGGGGGAATATGTGCATTTGGAAGTAGGCAGATATCCGATGCTCCAAGCAGCCCGCTCCTAGGGCAGGGCCTCTCCCTAGAGCTGCCCTATTCCAGCTCCCTGGCTCCCCAGATCTGCCCAGCTTGTGCAGGCACACCACACATCCTTCAGCCTGCAGAGCACAGCCTGAGCCCCACAGGTCTGTGGAATCCTTCTGCATACCTCCCGGGGAAAGGGTTACACCCCTGAAAATCTCTCTCAGCAGCACCTTTAGACTGCCAGCAGTCAGACCCCGTTTGGACCGGCTTCCTGAAGGGGCTCCGGGTCTCTCTTCTTAAACATGGCCCAGACAATCCCTCACTCTCACCTGCCTCTTCCAAGGGCCTTGACTTAGGGTCCATCTTGTCTGATATGGGGATGGCACACCACATCTCCACTGGTTAATGTCTGTATGGAGGATCTTTTCCACCCTCCCACTTTAACCCTCTTTGTGTCACTGGGTCCCAGGTGAACCTCCTGGAGACAGCATGCAGCTGGATCTTGTCTTTTAAACCTAATCCTAACTTGAGCTCTGCCTTTAACTGGAGACATCCGCTCATTACTTCTAATGTAAATGAGCAGGAAGGACTCACTTCAGTCATTTCCTATGTGTTTTCTGTATGTCTTCAGCTTCTTTTCACTGAGTTAAGATTTATTTCCAACCTTGAAAACATCTGGACTCATCAAAATGGTGCTGCTGTAATTTCTTATCCTACTTTAATGCTTCATATAGAGATTTTCAGACATAGACACAGTGACCCAGCCCAACAGCACGTGGTAAGAGTTACAAAGGCCTCAGCTATTTAACAAAACCGAAAGTGACAACCAAATAATGCAGCACAGGACTTGCGCGTCTTTGATGAGGACATAATCAGGAGCAAGTTATTCAAACAAACCAAATGCAAATTTGTTTTTACACTTTTCATGTGTACTTTTAGTCTTTGCTTCATACAGCCACTGGTAATTGAGGAAACTTTCAAGTGCGGGATGTCTAAATATTTTTTAAAGATTTTTGTGTATTTGAAATAGAGAGTGAGCAGGGGGAGGGGCGGGGGAGAGGGAGAAGCAGGCTCATCCACTGAGCTGGGAGCCCAGCGGGGCTCCCGCCCTGGACCCGGAGATCCTGATCTGAGCTGAAGGCCGAGGCTTAACAGACTGAGCCACCCAGGCGCCCTGGGATTTCTAAGTATTTTACTAAAGAAGACACGAAAAGGCCACAAACTACAAATGCCTACACCAAAGAGGGAAACACGACCCAGCTGCATTTACCCGTGTCCCCGCCCCTCAGCACCGCAGGAGGCCCTCCCGCCGCCCGCCGACCCTGCGGCCAACCAGGCCTACCCACGCCCGGCTATGCCGGGCACCTCCCGTCCTCCCTCCCGGCACCGCGCTAGCCAGCCTGTACCCCAGAGGGGTCCTTCAGGCCTCAGGCCGGGCAGCCCTCCTGCGGGTCCTTGTGCGGTTGCCTAGCAGCTGCGAGGACGCCAATGGAGCCGGAAGCGGAGTGCGGCGCCGAGAGAACCCGGCTGGCCCGAGGGCTCTGAGGCGGGACCGGGGCGGGGCAGGACGGGGGACGGGGCGGAACGGGGACTGGGGGACGGGGCAGAGTGGGGCGGGGCGGGGACTGGGGGACGGGGTGGGGCGGGGGCGGGGCGCAGCGGGGCGAGATGGGAACCGGGGCGGAATGGGGCGGACTGGGGACCGGGGAACGGGGTGGGACGGGGCGGAACGGGGACTGGGGCGGGGCGAGACGGGGACCGGGGGACGGGGCGGAACAGGGACCGGGGGACGGGGCGGAACGAGGCCCGGTGCAGAACAGGGACCGGGGCGGGGCGGGGGACGGGCGCCGACTGGGACATGGCTGGCCACCGGCGGGCCCACCGGGGGAGTCCGGGGTCCTACCTCGTTTCCCTCAGGTGGCAGGCCCAGGCGGGAGAAGCACGGATCTTTGGGTTCATTCCGCGGTGTGGGGGCGAGGGCAGTGCAGCCTGACAGGGAAGGTTGTTTCCCAGATGTGTTGGGTGTGCCCAAAAGATGTTGGTTGAATGAAAGAAACCTTGCGAAGTGGATGGCGGAGCGCCAGCTGTTGAAGGTCTTCCAGCCTGGAGTTTAGGTCTGGGTTTGGCTTTGGAACAGGTCCCTCTGCTCCAGGGGGGGATGGAAGGGGCAGCCCCTCGCTATGCTCACCAACCACCTACCACTTGCCATACACGGGTCATGAGATGAGGGTACCTGGGTAAACAAGGCTCAGCCCCTACCTGAGCAGCGGTACAGTCAGGGAACTCTGGGTCCTGTGGGCATTTTCCACCCCGACGGGGTGCACACCCGTCCTAGCTCTTGCCACAGGAGACTCTGCCAACATTGTGTCTCCTTTCCTCTGAGCCGAGGACAAGGTCTGCTCATGGGGAATCGAGCCTGAAGGCATCATTTCTGTGTGCCCCATTGGCTCAGAATCGGTGCTGTTGTGCGTTCTTAGTACAGTTTGAAAAGTTGTATTTGGCAGTGAGGAGAAAAGAAACAGCTAGAGATGATGTCACACCTAGGTGTTGGCACCAACTGATGTTTGGGGTGGGCAAGAATTAAGTATTTGCTTTTCATATGTTATTTGTCCCTGTGTGGCAGAACCTACTAGTCCAAATCTGGTAGGCCATTACCCGAGTCTGCTGCCAAGGGAAGCAATGTTGGTGGAGGTGCAGATTTGGCGTCATCACTATTTAGGAGATACTTGAAACTACTAGAGATTTAAATAACCCTAGAGAAGAGGGTCTGGAGAATGCCCACATTGAGAGAGAAAGAGGCAGCTACTGACTGCAGCAGGGTAAAAAGTGAAGGGGAAGGGGAAGGCATGAGGCAGGTGATCAGGAATGCACATTAGATGTCTTTGGCTGTGTGGTCTGTCATTCAGCGATAAGAGCTTAGTCCTACAGACCACTGTCTCTGTCTCACATTGATTGTTTTTTTGTCCTGTTTTACTGCTGAGAAAGCTTGCCTATATACAACTTGTCAAATAGTCTTTCCAGGTGGGAGTGGGAGGTGTCGCCGTGAACATAGCTGCCGTAAGGAGATGACATAGAGTCATAAGTGGCTCATAAGTGCACAGACGATATACACCCAAGTGCCCTTGCATAAGTATAAGGTTACCCAGCATCTCATCACCAGCTGGCTCTAGAGCCCACATCTATAAGCATGTATGGCGTGTCACGCTCTGCTCAGAAAGCTTCACATCTGTCCTAATTTCATTGTCACACAACCCTCTGGCCATATTCCCAAGGCCACATAGCTGATGAGGGGTAAAGCAGGGGGTTTGTTTGAACCCAGACAGACTGACGAATCCTGAAAATACTCATGCCTGCTTCATCATTCCCTGTTGCAGCCCCAGCAGGAAAAGACAGGGTCCTTGGTCTTCCTCACCCAAAGTTCCTCCCTCATGCTCCTGTACCCTCTGCCATCTGTCTTTGCAACCAGAATATAGGACCATCTTGCACTTGAAACATGTGCACACAGTGAACAGGTGAACAGGTATGAGACTGTTGCTTGTTGCAGCAACTGCCCAGCCAGGAGCCCAGGGGTTTCTTTCTGGAGCCTGCCATCTTTAATTCTCAAGTGGCTAATCCAGCATTTAGGCTTGATCTGGGCCCTGACCAGAGTGGGCAGTTGACCTGAGACCATCGAGATCTCTTTCTCAGGAATTCACAGATGGACATAAGCAATTCTGATTGAGGGCAGACTCCTGCCTGGGGTTGGCCATGTGGACTGAGCATCAGATGGCCACGCTACAAAACTTCAGACTGGGGTCATTCTTCCAATGGACTCAGACCCACACCCCTCCTTCTGAGTCAGCTCACCTCACAGAAGTGTTCCAGGGCCCACCTGCACTGATTTAATAAGCAGAGATTCTGAGTGTGAGATGCAGACCATACCTGGCCTGTCACCCCAGATCGCCTTGTTCCAACTTCAAAAATCAAGATTTAGGAAACCACAATGACCCCTGACACACAAGCAATTCCACCCTGTTGGAGGGTGACAGAGGGAGGACAGATTTGCTGGGGGAGGGTTTGGATTGAGTCGGGGAGGGCAGGTAGGAAGAAGTCCAGAAAGCAAATATAAATATAGATATATAATATATATCTATATTTATATTTATTTATTTCATCTTTGTTTTCTTGGGAGTAAAGGGCTCACTGGGTCTGTTGGGAGTGGGGTTGGATCAGGAGGCAGCAGTCAGTTCTGGAAGATCTGCGGTCTCCATTTCGTAATACCCCTTTGCATTAGAAAAGGTCTTCCCCTTCAAGATCTCTGTGAGTTGCTTTAGTCGCTTGGCAAAAGAAAGTACTTGGGGAGCTTTAGTGATAGGTGGGGGAGGGGGTGGGTTTGGGGCCAGGGGTTTGGGTCGAGGTCGAGATGCAGGGGGGCTGGGAGGAGGTCGAGGAGGGCATTGGAAATACCAAGGAGGGTGAGCAGAAGGGCGGGCAGAGGGTTGTCTAGCCGGGATTGCTTGAGAAGTCGGATGGGGAGGGGTGGGCAGTTGAGCCATGTGCAAGGCATTAGAACCGATCTTGGAAGCAGTCCAGTTCAGACAGGGCCAGGTGGCCATGTAGACTCCGGGGCGCTTAGTTCGGGCACAGCCTACACCCCAGCTTGTGACTCCCACGACCACATAGGTGTTTGCCACATTGTCTCTGCACATGAGAGGCCCGCTGCTGTCCCCCTGCCCAGAAGGACACAGAAGTCACTCTCTGAGCCACTTTTCCCCTGCCCAGAAGGGCCATAGGCTCTGGAAGGACAGTTTCTTCTGTCCCATGACTTCTTGCTGCCATGAACACAAGTGGTGGTGGTAAGCTTTGAGTTGGTATCAACAGGTTCAGGTGGATGTGAGAAGGGGATGGATTGTCACGGGTCTCCTTGCAGTGAGGAGGGAAGATAAGCGACTCATGTGTCCATGTATGAGGCTGTATGCATGCATGGGCATGTGTGTACTAGTGGATTGGAAGGTTTTGTATTCTGGTGAGGAGAGGTAAGCATTCTCTTCAAGGGTGGTGTTCGGGTGGTATGATCTCTGTGTCATGGTGGGATAAAGCTCTGTGTGGTGACTGGTTCTTTGTAGGGGCCCCAGGTGTCACCTCCCATCCGCACTGCTACAAGATGGGACCAGGGAAAGGGTCACTGAAGCAGGGCCCTGGAGGGAGTGGAGTTCAGGGATTCACAAAAGAGGTGTTGGCAGGGAAAGGGGCACCCGAAGGGAAGTTACCTGGCAGGTGTCGATCTTGCCTTCAGGGTACCCTGTACACACATTGAATGAATGCACCCGTTGTAACACTGGGTGGAGTTACAAAGTCGAGGTCAATGAGGTTCACACGGGCCTCCTGCAGTGTAGGTGCGATCCTGTAGGCTACAGCCAGGCGGCTCGGTGGTCATCGATCACAGAAGACACGTTTTGGGAAAGCCCTGCCTCCTCCCTCCACAGAACCCCCATCATCCTGAAATGCTCTACTTCAACCTAAAATCCATGAAAGTCAATGCCCCTGGCCTCTCCTCAGACACTTGTGAAGGATGTGGGGTGTTGAAGGCATATGCAGGTGAAGAGGAGGGGCAGTGCATGGAGGATGAGCAGATGTGGCTGCAGGAATGTGTGTTGATGCCAGATGATTATTCACAGCTACAGCCAGGATGTGTCACCTCATTTACACCCCACAGTGACCCCCTGTGTTGAGCGCTGTGACTCACCTTGCCTCCAATCAAGAGCTTGAAGCACCACTTGCCCAAACATCCCAGTAGGGATGTGGTGTGTCTTGGATTTGGACCAAGGTTTTCCTCTCTACACTCAAATCCAGGACACACATTTCATTTCCCCACAGTATGGCTCTAAGTCACCCTCATTGCTTTTTATCCCCCGTTAAACCCCTCAGCTCAGTCTGGACAGGATCTGCTGGAGCTGGGCAGATGAGTCCTCCCCGCGTGCCTCCCATCCGTTTTGAAGTTACAGAGAAGGAGGAGTCTTAACTTCATTCTTGAAGGATCATTTGCTGGATGTAGAAATCCTGGTTGACAGCTTTTAAATATGTCATCCCACTGCCTTCTGACTTTAGTGGTGTCTGATGAGAAAGTGGCTGTTTGTCTTATCAAGGATTTTATCTTTAAGTTTCACCAGTTTGCCTATAATCTGTCTCAGTGTTGGTTGACCGCTGGTTTTATCCTGCTTGGAGTTTATTAAGCTTGCTAGGTGTGTGTACTCACGTCTTGCATCAAGTTTGGGAAGTTTTTTTGGGTTTGTTTATTTTTTTTGTTTTTAAAGATTTATTTGAGAGAGCATGTGCAAGCATGTGTGTTTGTGTGTGTGCATGGGGAGAGGGATAGCAGACTCAGTGCTGAGCACAGAGCCTGATGTGGGGCTGGATCTCATAACACTGAGATCATGACCTGAGCTGAAATCAAGAGTTGGATGCCCAATCGACTGAGCCATCCAGATACCGCAGGTTTGGGAAGTTTTTAGGCATTAGTTTTTCAAATCTCTCTCTTCTCTTTACGATGCATATGTCGGTATGCTTTATGTTGTCCCACACGTTTCTTAGGCCCTGTTCATTTCTTTTTTTCTTTTTTAAGTTTTTCTTTTTTTTTTTTTTTAAGATTTTATTTATTTGGTTGACAGAGACACAGTCAAGGAGGGAACACAAGCAGGGGGAGTGGGATAGGGAGAAACAGTCTTCCCACGGAGGAGGGAGTCCGATGCGGGGCTCCATCCCAGGACCCTGGGATCATGACCTGAGCCGAAGGCAGATGCTTAATGACTGAGCCACCCAGGTGCCCCAGCCCTGTTCATTTTCATTCTCTTTTTTTTCCCCCTCTCCAACTGGGTAATTTCAATTGCCTTATCTGAAGTTTGTTGATCCTGTCTTCTGCCTGCTCAAGTATGTTGTTGGAACCCTCTAGTGAGGTTTTTTTTTTAATTTTTTTCATCTCCAGAAGTTTTGTGGGTTCCTTTTCATAATTTCTGTCTTTTTATTAATCTCATTTTGTTCATATATAATTTCCTGATTTCCTTTAATTATTTGTCCATAAATTCCTTTAGCTCTTTGAGCACATTTAAGATAATTCCAATGTCTGTATTTCTTCTGGGATTGTTTCTGTCCAATTCTTTGTTTCATGAGAATGGGCCATATCTTCTCATTTCTTTGTTTGCTTTGGCTTTTTTTTTTTTTTTAATGAGAATTAGGCATTCTGAGTATCTTAATGTGGTAACTTTAGAAATCAGGTTCTCCCACTCCTCAGGGATTGCTGGTTTGTGCTTGTTTGGGGCTAGAGTCATCTGTTTGTAACTTTTCCAAACTATTTTTGCAAAGTGCGTATCCCTTGTTGTGTGTGGTCTCTGATGTTTCTGTTCTGTTATCTGTGGTCAGACCACAGTGACCTGACAAAGATTTCCTTAAGTTTCTGGCTCCAAAAAAGGAAGGAAAAGCAAAGGTGTTCCTAGCTCTTGAAATCTCTGACAGATGCCAGCAAGGGAACTCTGAAGCCTGAGAGAGCTGAGACCTAAATGTGCAAAATATGCAACCCAGACTTTTTGAGGGCAGTCTTTCTACCACCACCCCTGGCCCTAGCCTGGTTCTTCGAGCCCAGGTCACGAGGTCAGTGCAGCAGGCCCGAGGGATGGGTGGTGGCAGCTGCTTGGCCTGTGTCACTCTTCCACCTGGGACCAGCTCTCCACTTTCACGTAGTGCTCTCCTGCTTGCTGTGTGTCCAGTCAGAGTGCAGAACCAGTTGATTCTGATCAATTTTTCTGGTTTACTGGCTATATCAGTTGGGGGTTGACCTCCTAGAACTTCCTACTCCACCATTTGGTTAACGGTCTCAAGGTTCATTTTTTTCCCAAGCATATTCAGTTGCTTGGACACCATTAATTGATGAAACAGTTCTCGACCCCATTGAATCATAGCGATGCCTTTGTTCTAAATGCCATGACCACACGTGTGGTTGCATATATTTTAAGGGCTTATTTAGTGTCTGTCTTCATCTGCTACAATGTAAGTTCCATGAAGATAGGGATCTTCATCTGTTTAGTTCAGTGTTATGTCATGGCACCTAGCATAGTGTCTGGCACGTGGTAAGAGCTCAGTAAAGTTAACTAGTTTATACTAAAATGACTTGTCTATGCTTCTGAAGAACATTTATGATGTTATTTTTATGATATTAAACACAATACCACAGTGAATATTTTTGTGCCTACCATGTTGGGTACACACTTAGGCCTGCGGGGAAATTGCCTAGTTTAGGGTTAGCTCAAACTTTAAGATACCCATATTGCTCTCCAAAATGGTTATGTTACATGTGCACTCCTGCCAGGATGGTATAAGAGTTTCTGTTGCTCCATAAAATCCCCAACGTTTGATGTCATGTGACTTTCTGAATTTTGCCAGTCTATAGGGCTGTGAATGCTACTTCATTCTGTTTTAATTTGTAATAAAATGATTAAATCGTTACATTAAAACATTGAGCATCTTTTTATATATTTGTTATCCATTCATCTGTTCATATTCTTAGTACACAGGTTGTTTGTGTGTTCTCTTCTCAGAGCCATTTATATTTTTTGTATATTAATTCTTGTCAGTTGTCGGCATTGCATATATCTTCTCCCTGTCTGTGTGGTTTTTCTTTGCTTTTTTTTTCTTAACTTTTCATTTTGAAATAATAGATATTCACAGGATGTTGCAAAGAGAGTACAGAGGGCTTGTGCACCCTTCACGAGCTGCCCCAGTGATAATATCTTAGGTAACTGTAGAACATCAAAATCAGGACATTGGCATTGGCTTAGTGCATGTATAATTCTGTGTCATTTTATCACATGTGCAGGTTTCTGTAACCATCGTTGGAATCAAGATACAAAACTTTGGTCATGCTACCTGCTTCTAGTCACACCCACCCCACCTCACTTCCCATCACCACTGACCCCTGTAACCACCAATCTGTTCGGCATCTCTATAATCATGTCATCTTGGCAACATTGCATAAATGGAATTATACAAAACTCCACAGAATAATACCCTTAAGACCCATCCAGGTTGTTGCACTATCAATACTTTGTTCCTTTTTGTTGCTGAGTAGTAGTCCATGGTGTAGACGGCCACAGTATGGTTTTCTAGACTGTTCCAGTCACCTGTTAAGTGACAGTTCGGTTGATTCTGGGTCTTGGCTATTACAATGAAACTGCTGCGAACACGTGTGTAGATTTTTGTATGGACATGAGTTTTCATTTCATGGCTTAATCATACAGTGAGTATATGTTTCATTTGTTAAGAAACTCAGATTTTTGTCCAGAATGTCTGTTTTCCCACCAGCAATGTATGAAAGACGGTTTTCCTACACCCCTGCCAACATTTAGTGTTGTTGCTATTTTTTTCCTAGCCGTTGTGACAGGCGTGTAATCATAGCTCATCGTGGTCTCAGTTTCTATTTCCCTGGTGCTTGGTGGTGTGGAACACCTTCTCCTGGGCTTATTTGCCACGTGTACATTCCTCTTTGGTTAAATGTCTCTTCGTGTCTTTTGCGCATTTTCTAAATGAGCTTTTTTTTAACTGTAGAGTTTTGGTAATTCTTTACTTTCCCAGGAACTGGTCTTTGTTCGATGTGCTATTTGCAGACATGTTCTTCCCATCTAGAGTTGTCTTCCCACTGTCATAACAGCCTTTCTCATAAAGCAGAAGGTTTTACTTTCCACGAAGTCCAGTTTGCCACTTGTTTCTTTTACGGATCATGCTTTTGGTGTTACCAAAATCATGGACTCTGGTCTTCGCCAAGCCCTGGCTCCAAAACATCTTTTTCCTGTTTTCTTCTAAAACTTTTACATTTTTAAATTTTATACTTAAGTCTGTGATCAGTTTTGAACTAACTTTTGTTTAAGGTGTGAGGGTGTAGAGTAAAGGCTTATTTTTTTCCTTAAAGATATTCCACTGGCATCATTTGTTGAAAAGGCTGTCATTCCTCCATTGAATTGCTTTTGCACCTTTGTTAAAAATCAGTTGGCCCTACTTCTGTGAGGCTGTTTCTGGATTCTAAATTCATAAGGTGTGTGAACCGTAATGTCATCTATATCTTCTCTTTCAAATCTGTGCATGAGCAAAGAACTCGAGTCATGGATTTCCAACTCGGACACAAGGATGGTAAGACTTCCTGCTTTAACATGAGATGCCGTTCCCTGGGAGATAACAGCAGGAATTCGGACCACTACCCCTTCTTTTCCAAGAGCTTTGGGACTAGCCATTGAGGTGCCCCCTTGGGCTTTGTTTCTGCTGGCATCTTCCAAAGCTTGGAGCTAAAGGGCCACCAAGAAGGGGACTCCAGCTCCATCAGCAACCTAAAAGACCAAAGAAAACACAGAAATACAGTCAACTGAGTTTTAACGTTTTCCTGAAAACTGTTAACCTTTTTGTAGTATTCTTTTCCACAAGCACTCCGTGAAGCAGAAGAGCAGGAATTACTATCCGTGTGTTTTAGAAAAGAAAACTGAGGCTAAGAGCAGG
This sequence comes from Callorhinus ursinus, assembly GCF_003265705.2. NCBI lineage: Eukaryota > Metazoa > Chordata > Mammalia > Carnivora > Otariidae > Callorhinus > Callorhinus ursinus. The sequence continues at coordinate 37,852 of NW_027397263.1, read as the reverse complement.
ATCTCGTAGGCCTATGGACACAAAGCCCATCAGTAGTAAACACAAAACATGAACACATGTCTTCTGACTAGAACGTTGCCCTTTTCACATTGGACCCTGGGTAATTCTGACTCCAAATAAATCCTGACCTCAGTCTGGAACTTTCTGCAGTAATCTCTCCTTTCCAATGTGGTAACAAGCATATCTGGCTACTGGGCATCCAGAGTGTGGCTGATATAATGAGGGACTGAATTTTCAATTTAAATACATGTGACTAGTGGCTACCACAGTGGATGGCACCACTGTAAAATACCCACGAATACAAAGAGATCTACCTTGTAGCAAAAAAAAAAAAAAAAAAAGGAAGCAGGAAAAGAAAAGCAAAGGAACAAAGATCAAATGGTATCAACAGAAAATAATATCAAGGGCGCCTGGGTGGCTCAGTTGGTTAAGCAACTGCCTTCGGCTCAGGTCATGATCCTGGAGTCCCGGGATCGAGTTCCACATCGGGCTTCCTGCTCAGCAGGGAGTCTGTTTCTCCCTCTGACCCTCTTTCCTCCCGTGCTTTCTATCTCTCATTCTCTCTCTCTAATAAATAAATAAAATCTTTAAAAAAAAAGAAAATAAATATCAAGATGGTGGAGTTAGACTCAACCATATTAGTAATTATACTAAATGTAAATAGACTAAATCCTCTAATTTAAAGGCAGACTGTCAGCCTGGATTAAAGAAATAACCACCAAGACACAATTATGTCTTGTTTATAAGAGACACTGAAATATAAGGACACAGAAACATCAAAAGCAAAGGGACTGGAAAAAAGACATATTGTGCCGAAAATAAACTCTAAGACAGGGAGTGTTACCAGGGATAAAGACAGACAATACATAATAATAAGAGAGTCAGTTTGACAAAAAGACTTAATACTAAACATGTATATCTAACACAATTTCAAAATTCATTAAGCAAAAATTAACAAAACTAAAAGGAGAAATAGACAATCACAGTTGTAGATTTCAACAAATTTCTCTCCATAATTAACACAGCAAGAAGACAAAAATGATGAGTAAGAATATAAACACTATTTAATCCACTCAGCCTGACTGATATTTATGGAAACATCATCCAACCGCTGAATGCACACTCTTTTAAAGTATATTCAGAACTTTAAGAAAAGAGTATAACACGTCTGAATAAATTTCAAGTATACCATCTGTCCCCAAATAAATGAAATCTGAAATTAATGACAAAAGACTAATAGAAAGTCCTCAAATATTTGGAGAATAAGCACAATTCTAAAGAACAATTCTAAATAAAGGGAATTGGACAATATCTGAAGTGAATAAAACAAAACAATATGCAGGAAATGGCAGGATGCAAATAGAGCAGTCACGAGGAAAATTTATAGTTCTCAATGCATGTATTTGAAAACTTCTCAGAAAGGTTTATAATCAGTGATTTAAGCTTCTGTTGTGAAAAGTTATAAATTAAACCCAGAGTAGAAGAACGGAAAAGCAGAAATCAGTGAAACTGAAAACAGAAAAAAAGAAAATATTAACAAAGCCAAAAGTTGGTTCTCTGAAGTAATTTTTAAATATTAAACCCTTACAAGACATGAACAAGAATAAAACAAAGAGGGGTGCCTGGGTGGTTCAGTCGGTTAAGCGTCTGCCTTTGGCTCAGGTCATGATCCCACGGTCCTGGGATGCCCCGCATCAGGCTCCCTGCTCTGTGGGGAGGCTGCTTCTCCCTCTCCCTCTGCTGCTCCCCCTGCTTGTGCTCTCTCGCTCTCTGTCAAATAAATAAATAAAATCTTAAAAGAAAAGAATAAAGCAAAGAAAATGCACATTACCAATATCAGGAATAAAAAGGGAGGCATCACCATAGATCCTTTTAGCCCTGGAAAGCCTTCTAGGGGATGTCATACCCAAATTTACACCAATAAATTGGACAACTTATATGAAATAGACAAAATACTCAAAACACCCAACCTTCCAAAACTGAAACAAGAAGTAGTTTAAGAATATGAACACCCATAACAAAGTGGCAGCAAGAGAAATTTAGAAAAAAAATCCCATTTACGAATGTACCAAAAATAATAAAATGATTTAGGGATAAATTTAACCAAGGAAATGAAATACTTGTACTCTGAAAACTATCAGACCTTGATTAAAAACAAACAAACAAACAAACTAAAGATGACACAAGCAAACGGAAATACATACTATGCTCATAGACTGGAATAATTAATACTGTGAAAATGTCCATAATTCCCAAAGCAATCAACAGATCTGTACCTCTGAAACAAATAATGCTATATATGTTAAGGAAAAAAAAAAAGAAGAAGATAGCAGGAGGGGAAGAATGAAGGGGTGTAAATCAGAGGGGGAGATGACCCATGAGAGACGATGGTGTAAATCAGAGGGGGAGATAAACCATGAGAGACGATGGACTCTGAAAAACAAACTGAGGGTTCTAGAGGGGAGGGGTGGGGGGATGGGTTAGCCTGGTGATGGGTATTAAAGAGGGCACGTTCTGCGTGGAGCACTGGGTGTTATGCACAAACAATGAATCATGGAACACTACATCCAATTAATGATGTATGGTGATTAACGTATCAAAAAAATTTAAAGTAAAAAAACTAATGATGTAATGTGTGGTGACTAACATAACAATAAAAAAATTTAAAGAAGAACAAAGTTGGAGGACTCACACTTCCTGATTTTAAAACCCACTACAAAACTACAGTAATTAAAACCGTGTGATTCTAGCATAAAGACAGACATACAGACCAACAGAAAAGGATTGAAGATCCGGAAATAAACCTATACAACTACAGCCAATTGGCTTTCAACCTGGGTTCCAAGACTATTCAATAAGGATAAAATGATTTCTTCAACAAATGGTGCTGGGAAAAGTGGATATCCCCATACAAAAGAAGAAAGTTGGCTCCCTATCTCACATCATACACAAAAATTAACTACAATGGATCAATGATATGAGTATAAGTACTAAAATAAAAAAACTCATAGAAGAAAACATAAAGATAAACCTTCACGAATTTGCAGATGGCAACAATTTCTTAGATATGATACCAAAAGCATGAACAACAAAAAATATATAAATTTAACGTCATTAAAAATAAAAATTTTGTGCATCAAAGGACACTATCAAGAAAGCAAAAGGAACAAAATATTTGCAAATCATATATCTGAGGAGTCTAATATCCAGAATATATAAAGAACTCTTAGGACACAACAACAAAAATATAAACAGCCCAATTTAAAAATGGGCAAAGAACTTGAATAGACTTTTTTTTCAACAAATATGCAAAACGATTCTCAACATCAGTAGTCATTAGGGAAATGCACACCAAAACTACAATGAAATATCACTTCATACTCATTAGAATGACGATAATAATTTAAAAAAAGAAAATAACAACTGTTGGTAAGGGTGTGGAAAAATTGGAACCCTCATACATTACCAGTGGGAATGTGAAATGGTTCAGCTACTGTGGAAAACAGTTTGGTGGCTCATTAAAAAGTTAAACATAGAATTACCATATGAACCTGAAATTCTACTCTTAGGTATATACTCAAAGAAATGAAAATATTGCACACACAAAAACTTGCAAACACATGCTCAAAGCAGCACTATTTGCAAAAGCCAAAAGATGGAAACAGTACAAATGTCCATCAACAGAAAATAGATACACAAATGGTGGTATATCCATGCAATGGAATAATATTTGGCCTTAAAAAGGAAGAAATTTTTGACACATACTACAACATGGATAAAATCTTGAGGACTTTATGGTAAGTTAAATAAACCAATCCCAAAAAGACAAATACTGTGTGATTCTAACTATATGAGGCCCTTGGTGTAGTCACACCCATGAGGACAGGACATAAAGTGTTGGCAGTCAGGGGCTGCGGGGAGAGTCGGAGTCACTGTGTAATAGTGACAGAGTTTCAGAGTCACAGGAGGGAAGGGGCTGTAAGGATGAATGGTTTGAGCGTATAAACTGTGTGTTGTATGTATTTCAGCACAATAAAACAGTCACACACCGTGTGGTTCCACTTACGTGGAATATTCAGAGCACATAAACCCATAAAGACAGCAGACTGGCGGTTCCAGGGGCTGAGAGGGGGTGGAATGGGGAGAAGCTGTTACATGGGTGTGGGATTTTACTGTGGGGCACAGACAGGTTCTGGAACTACGCAGAGCTGGTGGTTGCACAACACTGGGAATTGTACTAAATGCCACTGAATTGTTTGCTCTGAAACGGTTTATTGTATGTGAATTTCGCCTCAAAATATTATTTTAAAAAATTAGTTCCAGGGGCTCCTGGGTGGCTCAGTTGGCTGAGCGTCCAACTCTTGGTTTCGGCTTAGGTCACGTTCTTGGGGTTGTGGGATAGAGCCAAGCCCCGCGTGGAGCTCGTGCCCCAGGGAGGGTCTGCTGGAGATTCTCTCTGTCTGTCCCTCCCTCTGCTTGAGCTCTTACACACTCTCTCTCTCTCAAAAGAATAACTCTTAAATAAAAAGTTCCAGAGCTTTTCAGAAACTCTGCTAGTATCTGTTTCCCTTGTTCGTTGCCGTTGCCCCACCCCACCAACGCTTACTTAAACATTGTGCATTGGGGAGAGGTTGTATTCTGCCCACATCGCTGGCCACCAAGACCCTCTGGGCCAGGGTCTCAGGAGATCGCAGTCTCTGGACACACGAATACCAGTTTGAGAACTAAATGCTCACTCTATTACCCAGAATGGTGCCCTAGGGGACTGAACCCCAATGACGTTTTCTGTAGTTTTTCTGAGGAACCCATAAGGAAAGCTAGGGGACCCTTGAACTCAAGTTGAGTTCATGGCCTATTGACTTGGCACTTCCACAAAACATTTCTTCAAAAAAAATACACAATTATACTGTTAAAATAGTACAGAATTATAATTGTAATTCTTCTTCCTGGTGATATCTTTTGAGTGCCAAAGTACCCTGAAGATAACTTCATTGGATATTTTTCCTTAAATGATTTCAAAAAAATTAAAACTCAATACTTTCTATCTCTTACTTGTAGGAAAATCCCTCTCTCTCTGTCATAGAATCACAGAATAATAGCTAACATTTATTGAGCACTTACTATATACCAGATGCTTTTTTTTTTTTAAGACTTCATTTACTTGAGAGAGAGAGTGCACAAGTGCATGAGCGGGGGTGGGGGGAGGGGCAGAGGCAGAGGGAGAAGCAGACTCGAGCCCGATGTGTGACTCGATCCCAGAATCCTGGGATTATGACCTGGGCCAAAGGCAGACGCTTAACCAACGGAGCCACCCATGTGCCCCTACCAGACACTGTTTAAGCACATTATAATGCTATGATCACCCCCATTCTAAAGATGGTAAGCTTGACGGGCTTGTCTGCCCACTCACTCAGTGGGGAAACCAGGGTTAGAACTCTGGGTGCACAGCATGCATCCCCAACCACACGGTGCCACCCTGCCCTGCGTCTCATCCTAGCAAGGGACAGAGCCGAAGAGACTCTTCACTCTGCAGGCGAACGCACCTTATGGCCTGCAGCCGTGCATGGCCTGGGTCAAAGCTGTCTACCAAACCACTGTTCCTCCATTTGACAGTAAAGGGACGGGTCACCCTTCTTCTGACTGTCCTTCCCATTCATTTAGAATTCAGGCATTTCTTCTCTTGTGCTCTGTGCACCATTGTCCCCACCCCAAAACACATACACAGAGCACATTCATTAGTTCACACAGGGTCTTATCAAGTCTTTCTCTAGAGCTGTCTTGGACCTGCTTGGACTATTTCACACTGAGACAAACAAGGTTTCCCAGACTCAGCTGTAATCCAGCTGCTCCCTTCTGAGGATGTTGTTTTTATTCTTGAAAGTCACAGGCAGTGCTCTTAGCTTGGGTCAGGTGGGAAGCCATAGACAGGCATCCCACAGGGCAGGTACTGCATCTGTGTGGCCCACAGAAGGCTGGGCTAGGCAGGGGAATAAAAATGTGCTTTATGAGAGGGGAGGGTGACCACCATGTGACAAATATTTGTTGAGCACCTACTTTATGCCCTGCATTATGATGCATGGGAAAACAGGGAAATAACAGAGACAGGCAGTCAATAAAGATCAGGCACAAGATGATGTTAGCTCAGACTCTCCCATGGAGGCCCTCCTATGGCAAAGCCAAGCAGGAAAGGGGCTGGGGGTGTATGGCTGTGGCGGGGGTGTAGGCAGGATGACCAAGGGAGCTTTCCGAGGGTGATGCCTACCAGCTTTGGGGGTCTCTGGGTCTGGGAGCTGCACACAGGTGATGTTTCTTTGGAGGAAGTGCACATACCTGCTGACCTGAACAACCCTACTTCAGAATTTAAACTTAATTCATGTCCCAAACTGCTGAAGGTATTAGATTTAATCCCTGTCTCAGGTCTTAGAAACGTAAGATGTTTTAAGGTCATGTAAAGAAATTTACTACAAAGTAGCTTTTGCACAATCTGATTTTCTCAATGTTGGGGAAAATTTTGTAAGGTCAGACAGTATCTGAAAGCTGAGAACTTGGGCCCAGGTGTGAACTGAGGTGCCCAGAAACACCTGGAAAGGTATACCAGCTCTCAGGACAGAAGAAGCCTTCAATGTAGGAGCCTTGAACTGAATGATGAGCTGGGTTACCTTTCAGGAAGCATCTACACATGCGTCTTTAACGTGAACCCATATGGTGCTCTGAGGTAAGTGGGCCATGCATTATTCCTGTTAATGAGCAGATTGAAGCTCAGAGAGGCTGAACTACAAAGCCAAAGGGCAACAGCTAATAGAGGGTGGATGTGGGCGCTCATCAAATCTCAGAGTACAAGTCTTTCACTTCTTTGGTTAGGTTTATTCTTAGGTATCTTATTATTTTGAGTGCAATCGCAAATAGCATTGTTTTGTTATTTTTTCTTTCACCTGCATCATTTGTAGTGTATACAAATGCAACAGATTTCTGCACCTTGATATTGTACCCTGGGACTTTCCTGAATTCCTTGATCAGTTCTAGTAGTCATTTGCTGGGATCATCAGGGTTTTCTGTATAGAGTACCATGTCATCTGCAAACAGTGAAAATTTTACTTCTTCCTCATTTGGATGTCTTTTATTTCTTTTTGTTGTCTACTTGTGGGAGAGACATAGGGCAGTCAAGTCCCCAGAAAACCAGACTTGCCAGGACCAAACCCCCTCCAACCAAGCTTGGCACAAGGCCATCAAGTCATCTGCACAGAAGGGTGACCAGGAGCCTTAGGACCATGGGCCCTCCATCTCAACTTTGTACAAGGCAAAGGAATCACCAAGACCCCGGGCCAAGTGCATGCCCACCAATGCAACAAAGAACAGAGCAATTGAATCCTCAGAAAATCAGGCCTCCTGGGAGTCTCGAGAATATGAAACCTCCAACCAAGCTCTGCACTGCCCAAATGAGGACCCTTGACACCAGGCTGAGGGAGAGTCCTCTGAAGAGGAGCCCTCCAACATAGCCAAGCACTGGGCACAAGAATCACTTGGACACCAGGCTGAACACGAGCACCCTGAGATCATGAGGACACCATCCTTGCCAAGCACAGAGTTATCAGATCCCCAGAACACCAGGAGCACTTAGGCTAGGAGCTCTCCAACACAGTCTGGCACAGGCAAATGAATCACCTGGACTCTAGACTGCAAAGGAGCCCTCAGAAGAAAAGTTCTCCAACCCAGAAAAGCATAAGGCAATCAGGTTCTCAAACACAGGATTTTGTGAGCCCTCTGACCAAAACCCCTCCAACCAGACCTGGAGGTGGACAAATATATTATCTGGGCAGTGGACCCAGCAGGAGCCTTAAGTCCAAAAGCCCCCCTACCCAACTCAGCACCAGAGAAAGGAGCCACCTGGAACCTAGGACAAAGAAGGGGAGTCTTCTGCTGTTGAGAAAATGGCAACGAATTCCCCAGAACACCAGGCCCAATAGATGCCCTGAGACTATGACACCACCAAGCTAGTTGCACACTGGGCAAAGGAGTGCCCTGGACACTGGGCTGAGTGGGAGTCCTCTCTCTGGGAGCTCTTCAGCCCAACAAAGCAGAGGGCAATTGAGTCCTCACAACACTGGGCCAAACAGGAACCTTCACATACTCCAACTCAGGTTGGCAGTGGGCAAAGGACTCACTTGGACAACAGGATGACTGGACTCCCTCCAAGTGGGGGCCCTTCAGCTGAGGAGACAGCTGGCAACTGAGTCGCTAGAACACCAGGCCAACTGGGAGATCTGGGTCGCCAAGCTTTCTGATTGAGCTTGACACTGGGCCGAGTCTCTTAGACATCAGGCTGAGCAGGAGACCTCTGACCCAAAACCCTCCACCCCATAGAGCACAGGACAATTGGGTCCCCAGAACACAGGTTGGCTGGGAGCCCTGTGGTCATGACTCCTCCATCTCAGCTCTGCACTGGGCCAAAAAGTCCCTAGAACACTAAACTGACTGGAAGCCCTTTAACTAAGGCAACCCCAGGACAAGTGAGTCACCAGTGCCCTAGGATAGACTTCAGCTTAAGGTCATTGTGGCTTGTCACCTGGGTAGCCCTCGTCTTTTTGGGAATATTCCTCAAGAGGAAAGGTTACCAAGCCAAAAAGCGGAGTCAAACCAAAAGTTTGGAGAGTTTGAAATAGAACTCATAGCAGGAGATGAGGTGGGGGGTTGAAACAGAACTCATATCAGGAGACGAGATGGAGAGTGGAGGAAATTCTAGAAGAGACCCCAGGCCCTGAATACAGAGGACTCATTGGCAAAGGTCCTCCAGATGAAGGAGAGGTGCTCCATCCTAGAAGGAGTGGTGGAGACCATAGAAAAACAAATCAAGTCGTGGGGTGAGAAGCAGGCTCAGGTCTATGAGGTAGAGACATTTTTTGGGTACATCAAGGACTTGCTGGAAGCTTTGCCTCCCAGGCAACGGCATCCAAGTGGTGATGTCCCTGCACACTCCCATCCAAGATGCCATAAGTGCGGAGCTTGGAAAAGTTTGGTTATCTCCAGGAGTGAGAGTTTTAATATTTTTCAGAGGCCTAAATAACTTAAAAACATTATTTCAGAATAAGTACAGGAAACAACCCCTGGGTGACTGTGATGTATAGCCTGGGTTACTCTCACTACTGTGCCTTATAAGTCATCACATTCTCCAGTTGGTGGGCAGTGGTCTCCACAACTCTGAGAAAGTGTCAGTGAATTATGCAGAGCTGACCCTGAACACATCCTTCCTATCCCCATCAACACTTTTAGACATCCTGGTTTCTGGAAATCAAGGTCAGCTGCTGAGGTCATCCACATTCTGAAGGAAGGAAAAAATAAGCTGTAATGTCCATTTGTAGGTATTTCTGCAAAAATGATTTTTGTCCCTAACCCCATCACACATGCTGTGGCAGATTTGTGTTTGGACACTGGCATAAAGGTTCCAAACTCTGGTCACCAGAACTACTATTTCCTGACTGCATGTTCCTTTGTGATGCAGACCTCTGAAGAGTAAATGTGACAAGATGAGGGAACCAGGCTGGAGGGAGGCCAGAAGCAGGGGACCATTCCCTGCCTCTGGATGATTTCCTCCTGTGGGTGAGGTAGGTATACACTAGAGTAAGGAGCCTGGAGTGTGGGCTCTCTGCTCTGAGCGACAGAAGCACTGCAGAAGTTGGGGGAGACAGAGATTACTACTTGCTGCTCCATGTGGAGGGGTGGATGGACAGAGTAAAGAAGATAAGGAGACGGGTAGGAAGAGGTGCATATGGAATACTCGGGTGTCTGTAGATATGGATGAAGGTGTCTACCTCTAATATGCAGAGCTGAGATTCTGCCATGCATTGGACAGAAGGAAGGAGGAGAGTAAGGTTCCAGGTTTATCTTCTCCATAGAGATTGTCCCCTTACCTCAAGGTAGGATGTGGGAGCTCAAGTGCCTTGTGGATATCAATGAGCTGGGGTCTGCCTGTGGCTGTCGTGGAGGTGGAAGAGAGCCTAGAGCCATGGTTCCTTGGGGAGCTCAAGGCACTCTGCTCATAGCACCAGGGCGTAACCTGATTAGAGCCATGAAAAAGCTGTCTCTTAGGGAAGGTCAAAATGAGGGGGACTTGGGATGAAAGAGGTTAGTATCTCTAAGATGGATGGTGTCTGAACTTATAGGAGGGCTGCTGCTTTCAGGAGCCAGTGGGGAGGCTGGTGTAGTCCAGTTCACTTGGATTTGAGGGGGAAGTGGATCACAGTGTGATCCCAGAGCTGCTGACCTCTAGTGGCCACCTGCTCAGACCCCACTTACCAGACACATGTTTCTGGACACAGCAGGATCTTGGAGGTGCTGGGACCCCACTTTGGGGGTGTGTAGCAGAGCAATTCCCTCCTTGAGCCACCATTCCTTCACCTGTAAAATGCCGGCAACTTTGAGGGGTGGCTGTGTGAGCCGGATGCAGGAGACGGCAGGGTTGGGGAGGGGATCTCTAAGGCCAGGGGATGGATGCTGTCCAGAGGAGGGAGGGCAGGCTGTGAGCCAGGTCCTTGCCCCGTCAGTTCCTTCCCAAACTCAGAACAGCAGATTCAGGAGAGCAGTCTGTGTCCTGCCCCTGTCCTGTCCCACACCTGGCCTTCTCTGCCCCTTAGGTACAGCACATCACAGCCCAGCACCTGCCCAGTCACAGACCAGCACCAGGTTCCTCAGGCCTCCTACACTGCTGCTTGACACCCACACATTAGGGTCCTGGGGAAGCTTGGAGCTTCCAGGAGCCAGGGTGGGACTGATAGCTTTAGGGAACTATGCTGAGGTGTGTTGACAGGTAGAGCGATCCTATAGGTAGGGAGGGATTTAGGTCCATTTAGAGATTCAGATAGTACAGAAATGTCCCATCGCAGAGGCACTCTTCGCTCATTTTGCCCCAAGGTAACATCCTACATCACTGCAGAACACTATTCGCACCAGGACACTGACAGTGTGGTATGATGGACATGTCTAGGTCTGTCACTTTGTCATGGACATTTATATATTCAACAGCACAATCCAGGTATGGAACTACTCTGTCAGCACAAAGATCTCCTTCATGCTACCCATCCCTGCCCATGGCATTCACCCCTGTGTTTTACATTTTGGTTATATTGGCATTTTGTTACATGAGGGAACTCCTACAGCTGTGACCGGAGATGTTGTTTGATTTCATTCGGGATAATATGCCTGGAATCCATTCACGTTTTGTGTTATCCTAACTTTATGACTTTTTATCACTGATTTGGGCTCCCTAGTTTGGAAATGCCACAGTTTGTTCATCTGCTCCCCTTTTGAGGGATATTTTTGTTTCCAGGATTTAGAGACTACAAATAATCCCACAGTGAGTATTTGGCATATTGTTTTGTGGGATCTTAAATATTCATTCTCGAGGATAAAGGTCCAGGACAGTGATTCCTGGGTTGTCGCATTTATGTTTTGCTTTTGCATAACCAGTCAAACTGTCTTACCAGAGTGACTGTTCCATTTACATTCCCACCAGCAATGTAGGAGATCTGGCTTTTCCAACATTTGATGTTTTTACTCTGTTTTATATTAACGAGCTTTCCTAACAGGTAGGTAGTAGTGATTACTCAATTAGGTTTTCCTTTACATTTCCCTCATGGCAACTAATGTGTAGTTTTTCTTGTGCTTATTTGCCATCTGCATGTTTTCTTTGCTGAAATGTCTGTTCATGACCTTTGCCCATTTGCTATTTGGATAGGTTTTTTTTCCTCTCCCCCGGTTGTGTTTTAATTTTTTATATATTATAGATAGAAGTTCTTTGTCAGATAATTGGTTTGAAAATATATTCACCTAGTCTATAGCTTCTCTTTTCATCCTCCTAACAAGATCTTTACAACAACAGAAGGTTTTAATCTTGATAAAGTCCAGTGTTATACCTTATGAATCCTCCTTTCTTGTCTTGTGTAAAAATGCACCAAATGCTAAGTTTAGAAAATGGCTAAACATCCGTAATGTATTTTCTCACAATTCTGCTGGGTAGAAGTCCAACATAAGACACCAATGTGGTCAGGTTCTGAGGAAGCCCATCCTCCTGGAGGTTTGTTGATAACCACCTTCTGGCTTTGTGGTCACATAACCTTTCTTTGTAGGTGTGCATGGAGAGTGCAAGCTCTCTGTGTCTCTTCTCATAAGCATGCTAACCCCATCATGAGAGTCCTAACCTTGTGACCTAACTCAACCTATGTTCCTCCCAAGGTGCCAGGTCCAGTTTCATAGGGGTTAGAACTGAAACATGTGAATGGGATGGGGGACCGAATTTAGTCTATACCATGTGTCTTGATGATTGTCTTGGGTTCCCTCTGTTTGGGTTTTGTTCATTTTCTTAAATTTTAGGCCCATGTCTTTTGTCAACTTTGGGAGATGATCAGCCATGTTTTCTCAAAATATTCTTCTTTTTTTCCTTTACATTTCTTTCAAATACGTTTTAATCCCTACTTTCCTTTTTTTCTCATTCTGGGATTCTTGTGACATAAATAGATTTTTGTTTTTCTAGATTATCTTTCTCTCCATTGTTCATATGAGATACTTTCTGTTGTTCTACCTTCAAGGTACTGACTCTTTCGTCTGTTATCTACATTGTCCTACTGAGCCAATTTACTGCATTGAAAAAAATTTAGTTATATTTTTTCAGTTCTAATTGTTAATTACATTCTTTTTTATATCTTTCTGTCCTGAGACTTACTTTCATTTGATTCCATCACAACTGCAATAGCTTGTGGAAGCATTTTTATAATGGTTCCTTTCAAACCCATTGGAAATCCCAACATCTAGGTCATCATTGATCTTAGCGATCTTTGGATTGTGTGGCATGGTCAAGATGACATTTTTCTGGACTTTGGCATGGTGAATGTTCTTGATTATCCATCTTGCCTATTTGGGGTCTTATAATGTGACTCTGGATCGTCGTCATTCTGGTGTATGAGCGGGTGGTGGGTCTACAAGAGCGTGGCTAGTACGAGAAACCCCAGTTATGTGCCCAAACTAGAAGAAGCAAACTGAAGTCTGGCCAACACAGCCGTGAGGTTCCAGTGCACCTGTGGGGAATGTCACATCTTCCTGTCATTCTTACCAGAAGCCAGAGATGAGGGCACATGACAGCTAAAAACATGTGTGCTGAATTTATTTCTGTGCATGGATGAGGCCTTTGTAAGGGCCAGAAGTCTAGTTGGGAGGGGAATATTTTAGGAAAAGTGTGTTCTGTGTAAATGGACATCATTTGAGAACTTTTGTTTATGTTGGTGGAAGAAGGGTGGGCTTACTGAGATAGCTGGCACTGCTGTTGGGCTTGCTCAAAACTCAAGTCAAGGTGACCCCTTCTACTAGTGTCCTCACCCTAGATATCATCCTCCCAGGACCTGCTGAGGGAGCCCAGGCCACATAGAAAAGGTGAGTCCCGAGCTGGTGGGCTGACTAGTGTGAAATTAGACACAAGTTCCCCTCCCTACTCATTTTTGCAAATGCCAGCTTGGGAATGAACTTTACCCTCTTCCAAACCGTCACAGTGGAGTCACAAAGGGAGCATAGCCTGGTAGTCAGCTCACCTGCAAGCCCCAATGGCCAGTCTCTCCCTCTCTCTGCATCAGCCTGGGGCAGGTGTGGGTCCTCTCACATCCACCCTGGCACTCCCTAGGCGAGGCAGACCACTCACCACTGACCACAGGGCCAGGGTTCTCATGAAGGGTTCTCCCTTCAGGCATAGCCCCAGGACCATTCCCAGCCGTGTCCAGCCTCCTCTGGGCTGCAGTCCCCAGGTGCTTGCTTCCTGACTTGCAACCTCTCGCTCTGTTTAGCCAAAGCGAGCCTCTCCTCTTGCACTGGGGAACACACATCACACAGAACTGCTGGAATATGGTGACTTTTCAGACCACCGCAATAAGACAGGATGAAGAGAATATCCTTGAACCCCCCAAAGTACTGATCAGGCATTTCAAACCAACTGTTTCTTCCAGAACAGCTCTCTCTACAGTCCATCATGACTGACCCCACAGATGGGGGAGCCCATTCATTCAGGGCAAGTTAACACATCTCTTTGGGAAACTCTGTTGCCAAAATTTACCCTGAACATTTCCTTCAAGGTGTGGGTTTCCTGAAATGGAAGTGAGGTCCTTAAACCACATTCCCAAATTCAGGCATTTCAATTCCACAGGGGAAAACTGAAGACAGTTTTAATTTGCTCATACTGCGCCCCTCAGTGTGGCAGCAGTGGAAGGACCTGACTGCAGGGTGGTGAGCTGGAGGGGCTGTTCCAGGTGCAGCTGCAGCCATTTCCTAAGGAGACTCGCCTGAAACAGGGTTCTCAGAGTGTCAGAACATGCAATGAGCCTCAAGGTTGTATAGCGGTGCTGCAACTTGTAGAAGCCTCTGCAGGCCTCTGCTTTCCACTGTGAAAATGAAGAAAACCCTGTGGGACAATGCTACACAAATCCAGAGATGATCTGCCCAGTTCAGCTTCACAAATGGCCCCACTCTCCTACTCGCTCATGCCCAAACCCAAATGCCTTCCTGGACTCCCTTCCAGTAAACACCCATGTGCCCAGCTTTGCTCCTCTCTGCCCATTCAGCTGATCTCCCTGTGGAGGACTGAGTGAAAACTAAGCAATCCCCTGTATCCCACACTGGTCCTGCTGAGACCTCCCGTGGACACATGTTCCTTGTTCTACCGCACCGTCTAGCTCCCCACGTCTGCATGTCACCCCCTTTCACTAGCTCTCTCCCCTGGAGTGCTGCTCCCAAGCTCCATGAGCCTTGCCACTTAGGGTTGCCGCAGGAACTCCTCAGAGAACATCTCCCTCTACAAACTAGTCCATCGCCCAGGCCCTTCTCTCCATCCCCTGAGCTCAAACACTCGTCCCAGGAGACACTGACATTGCTTCACTGTGCTGTGTTCTTTCTTTCAGAATGCTACCTCCATGAGCTCAGGGACTGATCCCCTCCATCTCTTTAGTGTCCAATAGGCCTTTGGCACTAGTGAATGCACTGCTCTCGAAGGAAGTCACATGGAAAGAAACAATCCATCTCAATCTAGTTCTATGCAATATAGAATAGAATAGAATAAGAATAATCACATGATCATGTCTAAATACAGAAAAACCATTTGACAAAATCCAATACCCATTCATGATTTAAAAAAAAACTCTCAGTAAAGTGGGGAATTTCCTTCCTCAACTTGATAAAAAAAAATGTACAAAATCCCTGGAGCTCACGCCATACAAAATGGTGAGAAACTCAAAGCTTTCCCACTAAGATCAGGAACAAGGCAAGGAGGTACCCTCTCAACATTGCTTTTTAATACTGTACTGGAAATTCCAGTTAATGCAATAAGACAAAAAAGGGGGAAGTAAAAGAGATACAGATTGGGAAAGAAGAAATAAAACTGTCTTTGTTCACGGATGACATGATCTCTATGTATAAAATATTAACAATTCTGGAATAAGCAGTTTTAGCAAGGTTGCAGGATACAAGTTAGTATACAAAAGTTAATTGCTTTCCTATATACCAGCAGTGAAAAAATGGAGTTAGAAATTTAGAACAATACAATTCACATTAGTACTACACAAAATGAAACAGGTAGACGTCAAAAAAAATGCTTACAAAGTTTATATGAGGAAAACTACAAAACTCTGATGAACAAAATTAAAGAAAAACTAAATTAATGGAGAAATATTTCATGTTCATGGACAGGAAGACTCAATATTGTCAAGATGTCTTCCCAACTTGATCTATAGATTTGTGCAATCCAAATCAAAATCCAACAATGTTATTTTGTGGATATGACAAAAACTGATTTTAAAAGTTTAAATCGAAAGAAAAAAGACTTAGAATAGTCAACACAATATTGAAGGAAAAGCGCAAAGTCTGAGACCTGACACTACTGGACTTCAAAGTTATAGAGCTACAGGGGCACCTAGGTGGCTCAGCCAATTAGGTATTTGCCTTCTGCGCAGGTCATGATCTCAGGATTCTGGGATGGAACCTCTCACCTCAGGCTCCCTGCTCAGAGGGGAGTCTGCTTCTCCCTCTCTGTCTGCCCCTCCCCCCTTGTGCTCTCTCTCTCTCTCTCTCTCTCTCTCTCTCTCTCTCTCTCTCTCTCTCAAATAAATAAAATCTTTTAAGGAAAGTTATAGAGGTACAATAATCAAAGCAGTTTAGTATTAGTGAGAAAATAGACAGATAAATGGCACACAACGAAGAGCCCTACATAAATATAGTCAACTGATTTTTGACACAGGATCAAAATCAATATAATGAAGAAAAGCAATCTTTTCAATAAATGGTAATGGGAAATTGGACATGCACATACAAAAATGAATCTAGACACAGACCTTACACATTTCACCATAATTAACTCAAAGTGGATCATAGACCAAAATGTAAAGCACAAGAACATAGAACTTCTAGAAGATAATACAGGAGAAAATCTAGATGACCGTAAGTTTGGAGATGACTCTTTAGATACAACACCAAGGGCACCATCCATGAAAGAAAGAATTGATAAGCTGGACTTCACTAAAATAAAAAAAAAATGCTCTACAAAAGATACTGCCAAGAGAATGGAAAGACAAGCCTTAGATTGGAAGAAAATCTTTGCAAAGACATTACCTGATAAAATACTGTTATCCAAAATATACAAAGAACTCTTAAAATTCAACGATAAGAAAAGAAAGAACCTGATTAAAAATGTTTCAAAGATCTAAACAGAGCACTCAGCAACAAAGATGTATGGAGGGCAAACAAGCATATGAAAAGATACTCCACATCGTAAGTCCTCAGAGAAATGCAAATTAAAATGAGATACTACTGCACACCTATTAGAATAGTCAAAATTGAAAACACTGACCACACCAAGTGCTGTTGAGAATGTGAAGCAACAGGAACTCTCATTCATTCTTAGTGGGAATGCAAGATAGTACATCCGCTTTGGAATGCACTTTAGAGGTTTCTTACAAAACTATGCTCTTAACCATACAATACAGCAATCACACTCTTTGGCATTTACCCAAAGGAGTTGAAAACATGTCCATACAAATACCTGCACATGAATGTTTATAGGAGCTTTATTAAACTTGGAAGCAACGAAGATATACTTCAGTAGGTGAGCGGATAAACAAATGGGTACATCCAGAAAATGGTACACCAAAATTTAACACTGAAAATAAATAAGCTATTGAGCCATGAAAAGAACTTCGATGCATATCGCTAAGTCAAAGAAGTCAATATGAAAAGGCTACATACTGTATGATTCTAATTATATGACGTTCTGAAAAGGTAAAACTATGGAGACCATAAAAGGGTCAGTTGTTGTCAGGGGTTAGTGGGAAGAAAGCACGAATAAGCAGAGCACAGAGTGTTTTTAGGGCAGTGAAACTACTCTGAATGATATTATAATGGCAGATACATGTGATTATACATTTGTCCAAACCCATAGAATGTACAACACCAGGAGTCAACTCTAATGTAAATTATGAATTTTGGATGATAATGATGTGTCAATGTAGGTCAATCAATTGTAATAAATGTACCACTCTGGTGGGGGACATTGGTAAAGCAGAAGACTATCCATGTGTCAGGGCAGGAAGTATTTGGGAAATCCCTGTACCTTCCACTCAGTTTTGCTGTGAATTTAAAACTGCTCTGAAAAACAAATTCTATTTAAAAAAATAAATGTCAGACTTAAGCCCTAACATTTCCATAATTACATTAGACCAAATGGTCTAAATACATCAATTAAATGACAAATAGTGAAAGAGTAGATTTAAAAAATGACCCAACTATATGGTATGTATAAGGAACTCACTACAAATATACTGATATAAGTAAATTGAAAGTAAACAAGAAGATCACTGTACTTTTATTTGTAATAGTAAAAAAATTGCAAACAACCAAGATGTCCTTTACTAAAGAAATGGTTAAAGAAACTGTGCTTCTTACATATCATGGACTACTACTCAGCAATAAAAATGAGCAAAGTCTTGATATATGCAACAATTTGTATGATCTAAAGGGTATTATTCATAATGAAAACATCCAATCTCCAAAGGTCTCATACTGTATCATTCCATGATAAGCTTTCTTGAAATAATAAAGCTATAGAAATGGAGAACAGACAGTTGGTTTTCATGGGCTAGGAATTGTGAGGGGAGAGGGATGAGTATGATTATGGAGAGATTGAGGTAGCACAAGGGAAGTCTTTGTAATGATGGAATAATTCTGTATCATGATTGTGGTGATGGATGCACAAATCTATAGTTGTGCTACATTGATAGAACTATACTAATACATTGTATTGGTGTCAGTTTCTTGGTTTTGATTTGGTGTAGTAACCCCTGGGTGAAACTGGGTAAAGGGTACACAGGACCTCTCTGTACTGTCTTTGCAGCTTCCTTCAATCTATAATTACCTCAAAATAAAAAACAAAAAACAAAAAGTGAATGCAGACTTCCATTTTTTTACAACATACATTTTCTTAATATTCTGAATACCTTCCTCATGAAAATAACTAAAGTGTCAAGTAAGTAAATCAAAGCTTCTCCTTGAGGGGAGGGGAGGTGGGGGGATGGGTTAGCCTGGTGATGGGTATTAAGGGGGGCATATATTGCATAGAGCACTGGGTGTTACACACAAACCATGAATCATGGAACACTACATCAAAAACAGATATATGGTATGGTGACTAACATAACATAATTAAAAAAATAAAAATAAAGGATAATATTTTATAAATAAAAAATAAAATAAAAAAGATTTATTTTTGGAGGAGAGAGGGGTGGAAGGGGCAGAGAGAGAGTGAGAGAGATAATTCTCAAGCAGACTCCCTGCTGAGCATGGAGACCAATGCGGGGCTTGATCCCAGGACCCTGAGATCATGACCTGAGCCAAAATCAAGAGTCAGATGCTTAACCAACTGAGCCACCCAGGTGCCCCCGTAAATCAAAGCTTCTTAATGCATCACTTTTTGGCATTCAAGTATGGAATTGACAGAAGCCACAAATGAAATTGTAG
This sequence comes from Callorhinus ursinus, assembly GCF_003265705.2. Lineage (NCBI taxonomy): Eukaryota > Metazoa > Chordata > Mammalia > Carnivora > Otariidae > Callorhinus > Callorhinus ursinus. Next base: position 18,823 of record NW_027397263.1, on the reverse strand, counting down.
TGGGAATCCTGGGAAGTGAGAGAGTTTCAAAGTCAGCTTTCATCCCTGGGGTTTCTGGAAAATCTTGGAAGCCTGGAGCTTCCATCTTGATGGAAGTACATAGGATGGAAAGTACATAGGAATGAAGATAAAGTCTAGAGCCTGCAACTACAGTTAGATACCACTTCACACCCATTAGGCTAGCTAGAATCTAAAAGGCAGGTAATAATAATTGTTGGCAAGGGCGTGGAGAAATTGGGACACTCATGCCCTGCTGATGGGAATGTGTAAGGATGCATCCACTGTGGAAAACGGTTTGGCAGTTGTTCAAAAAGGTAAACATTGAGTCATTGTTTGACCCAACAATTCTACTCCTGGGTATATAATCAAGGGAAATGAAAATATATGTTCACACAAAAGTTGAGTGTGCATACTTCCAGTAGCATTATTTACAATACCCAGAAGTTGGAAACAACCTAAATGCTCATCAGTGGATGAATAGGTAAACACTATGTGTGGCATATCCATACAATGGAATATTACTTGACCATACAAAGTGAAGTGATGATACAGCCTATAACATGGATGAAGCTCTTGAAAACATGCTAAGTGAAAGAAGACAGACATGAAAGGCCACATATTGTATGATTCCATTTATCTGGAGGGTCTGTAATAGACAAACTTGTAGAAACAGAAAGTAGACTAGGTAAGTATCTATGGCTGGGGGGTGGGATTGGGAGGAAATGGGGACTGAATACTAATGGATACAGGGTTTCTTATTGGGTTGATGGGAATGTTCTAAAGTTGACTGTGGTGATGGTTGCATAACTGTAAATGTACTAAAAACCACTGAACTGTACACTTTAAATATGTGAATTTTATGGTATGTGAATTGTATCTCAATAAAGCTGTTTTTTAAAAGGGCAAGTTGCAGTATAATATGAACAATATGAAGAGATTCAGGTAAAGTAGTGGGTGGTTGGGAGTATTAGAAACCTCTCATAAACAGCTGACATTTGTATTTACTGAATCCATTACTACTTTGAGTAAATGTTATATATCCCCACTGATAGCCTCATTCTCTGTTAGCAGGTCTGCCTTTCTCCCATGACAGCAAAGCATGCAGGAACCTTGGTGGCAGCACTGTCTCCACATACCCCCAGTGCAAAGGTGAAGAGACTGAGACCCAGAGAAGGGATTGCACTTGTAACTTAGTAAGTCAGTGGTAGAGCAGTGACTAGAATCTGAATTTCCTAACCCCTTGTCCAAGGCTTCTGTCACTGGATGGTTTTACATTAACCTTCTTACTTTCTTCTGCTTCCCGTTCTTTTCGCGCACCAACAACCCCCCCAAATAAGCCCTGTCAATTATTTGCTTCTTGAATTTATAAGTAATTGCTTTTCCTTCCCTCCCTTCTTTCCTCCCTTTTCTCCTTCCTCCTTACCTCCCTTTCTTCTTTCCTCCCTTCCCTTCCTTCCTGTTTAAAAAACAAGGTTTTTCTCAGGGAGTGATTTCAACCAGTTCTTTATAGTCTACTGTAATCAAGGCCTGACTCTCCCTTTAATCCTCATCATTCCTCAAAGTCTCAAGTTCATCCTCTGGGGTTTGCTTTACAAGCATCATAGGCAGTGAGGATTGCAGACTTGGCAGGAGATAGGAGAAAGGCAAGAATGGGAGTAGGAGAGGGTTAGGCAATTACTATTCCACACAGGTCTGAGGCTCTGCACCTTCTAACTGAGTGTCTTGGTTTCTAAATCTTATTTCCTCCTCTCCTCAGAGTTGAGTGTCTTTACATTCAAAGTGGGAAGTATGCATTTAAATCATTCTGTCTGGTGCTTGGATCAAAGACCACTGCTTGTGTGTTTGGTTTTTTCTCCTTAATAGTCTATCTTGTATTTGCAGTCTTTGTTTCTGATTATTTAGAGGGTGACTCGTGTCTAGCTGTTGGATGAAGGGAGAGAAGAAAACTTCAGGAGCACGTGATGTTGGTAGGGGGTGTGGAGAAACTCATCCATTAATGCCTGAAGTCTTGCTGCATTGCAGATAGCCCTAAGAAGGCAAACGGGGCCTTAGGCAAGTGGGTGCCCTGAAGGATGATATTACCCCAACAGTAATGTTTTCCCCAACTTGGGGGCGTGTGTTCTTTTTAGAGAACCAGGTCTGGGCTAACTGTCCAGTTCTGGCTTACCTGCTGTCTCTCTGATTTTCAGAGATCCTTACTTTCACCTTTGCAGCACCTTCAGAATGCTATTAAATCAGTTTTCTGTATTTGAAATACAACCACAGCAGAGACTATCAGCTCCCCTCTTACATACAAAGGGATTGCTTTTCATTTCCTTCCCTAATGCTTCTGTATGGTTGGTCTATTTCTGCAGCCTAGAGATCAGGTCTACTCTTCCTTCCTCTTTTCTTTTACCACTTTTCTCTTCCCACTGTTTTGCATGGAAGCTGACTAAAGTGGAGGCTGTGGCTGCAGTGGGTCCAGAATGGGTGGGAATGGAATACCCCAGGACTTTGCCTCAGTGAAAGGGCAAGCTTGACTCTGCCTCCCCCCAACTTCTAGCAGCCTTCTTGGGCACCAGAGTTTAGCACACAGTGGGTACTTGACACAGCTGCACTAAGTCACCTCTCTGGTGCAAACAATGTATCATGACTCTCACCTCTACCTCCTGGGGTCAAAGGGCTTAGGCTGAGTGGGCAGGTAGGTCTCTGGCCAGTCCATGGTCTTTTTATAATTTATTTATCAGAGAGAGAGAGAAAGCATGAGTGAGTGCACAAGCAGGCGGAGCAGCAGGCAGAGGGAGAAGCAGGATCGCCATGGAGCAGGGAGTCCGATGTGGGACTCAATACCAGGATCCTGGAATCATGACCTAAGCCAAAGGCAGACGCTTAACCAACTGAGCCACCCAGACGTCCCAGTCCATGGTCTTTTCAGAGGGTGAGGCACTTGGCATTGTGGCACCTGGAAGAACTGCTAGTAGTGAGTAGTAAGAACCTCTAGTCAGCTTAGGAAGGCATGGAGCACATTTGCTGAATTGGCACTCAGTGGATCTTTTCATATCAGTTAGCCTGGGAGGCAATTAGGGAATATCACAAGGAAATGATAAGTTCAGCAAGGTTGCAGGATACAAGATAATAAACAAAAATTAATTGTATTAGCAAACAAATGACCCATTTTTAAATTTTTTTCATGGCTTTTGAATTGTCTTTTTTAAAAAATTCAATTAACCAACACACAGTACATCATTAGTTTCAGATGTAGAGTTCAATAATTCATCAGTTGCATATAACACCCAGTGCTCATCACATCGTGTGCCCTCCTTAATGCCCATCACCCAATTACCCCATGCCCCCCACCTCCCCTCCAGCAACCCTTAGTTTGTTTCCCATAGTAAAGAGTCTCTCATGGTTTGTCACTCTCTCTGATTTCTTTCCATTCTGTTTTTCCCTCCCTTCCCCTATGATCCTCTGCACTGTTTCTTATATTCCACATATGAGTGAAACCATATTATAATTATCTTTCTCTGATTGACTTATTCCACTTAGCATAATACCCTCCAGTTCCATCCACACTGATGTAAATGGTAGGTATTCATCCTTTCTGATGACAGTAATATTCCATTATATATTTATATACTACATCTTCTTTATTTATTCATTTGTCAATGGACATTTGGCTTTTAAAAATGGGTAAATGATCTTGATAGACACATCACCAAAGTGGGCATATGGATGACAAATATGCACATGGAAATTATTCTACATCAATGAAGAGAAATGCAAATTAAAATTAAGATGAGGTAACATAACACACACTTGAGAGTGACTGAAATTTTTAAAATTGCATTACTCCCCTTCAGTAGTGCAATTGCTGGATCGAATGGTAGCATTACTAAATGTTAACAAGGATAAAGAGCAACTTGAACTCTCATATATTACTGGTCAGAATGTAAAATGGTACAGCCTCTGTGGAAAATAATTTGGTCATTTCTTCTAAACATATAGACACTATATGACTCACCAATGCCACTCCTGGAAGAAATAAGAACCTATGTTCACACAAAAACATACCTGTGAATGTTTATAGCAGCTATTCGTATTTGCTAAAATCTGTTTGTTTTTACCCAAATGTCCTTCTATGGATGAATGGATAAACTGTGGTACACGTGTACAATGGGTTACTACTCAGCAACAGAAAAGTAATAAACTATTGATATATACAACTTGGATGAGCCTCAAATGCAATTTCCTGAGTGAAAGAAACCAGTCTCGATAAATTACATGCTCTGTTCTTCTATTTCTATAGCGTTTTTGAAAAAGATAAAACTACAGTGATAGAAAACACATGACTGGTTGTCAAGGTTAGGTATCAGGGAAAAGTAGGAGTATAAATGAAATATCAGAAAAAGTTGACTTTATAAGAAGGAAATTTACCATGGATAGAAAGGAACATCACATAATGATAAAAGAGTCAATTCAGGGCGCCTGGGTGGCTCAGTTGTTTGAGCGACTGCTTTCAGCTCAGGTCATGGTCCTGGAGTCCCGGGATCGAGTCCCGCGTTGGGCTCCCTGTGCAGCGGGGAGTCTGCTTCTCCCTCTAACCCTCCCCACTCTCATGTACTCTCTCTCTCTCTCATTCTCACTCTCTCAAAATAAATAAATCTTAAAAAAAAGTCAATTCACCAAGAAAATACAACAATCTTAAGTGTGTACACCTAAAAACAGAGCTTCAAAATATAAGAAACAGAATCTGATTGAGCTGAAAGAAGAAATAGTCACATCAACAATTACATTTGGAGACTCAACAGTCCTCTCTGGGTAAATGACAGAAATAAACAAAACATCTTTGCAGTGTTCTGGGGAAGCAGAAGCAATAGGTGTAAATAAAATGAGCCAAGTTCCATACTCTTGTTGAGGGTGCTTGAGTGTGATCTGAGGATATGTTTAAAAGAAGGAAGCATGAAAAAGAAGGTAAAGAAGGCCCACTGTGTTTCTTGGAGTGGAGAGCTACCAGGTAAAGCACTAGTAAGGGCCTCTTTTCAAATGAGAATTTAAGGCAGTTTTGGAAAGAAGGTTTGGTGAGTTAGAGGGAGGGCAGCTAATTCCATGCTGAGAATAGAGAATAGTCAAGTGGGTAGAAAGATAATGTGTGCCAGTGTGTGTCTGGATTGGAGTGGGAGTAGGAGAGCAGTGGCCAATGAGGAGTTTGGAAAATGGGATAAATTATGCTGAGAGCATAGTGGTTAGGGCACCATTTGCTGTTGGCAGTGCTGGAAACCGAGACAGCAAAAGTACCGTCAGTGCATTGGGCGCATTGGAGTCCACACACATAGGTGTCTTTACAGGAGCATGAGGGAGTCCATGTCTGAAGAAGCGTCTTCTGGCACACAGATTTCCCATCTGTGATCAGGAGGACCCCAGCATTCTGTGTCTGGGTGGCAGGGTCCACTTCTTTGTGGGTTTAGGAAGGACTTTAGGATTATCGTCCTCACTTCAACCATTCAACAAGAGTGCTCTACCTTGCTCATGTTCATGAAGTGGATTTCTGTGGAAGCAATTCTTCTGTGGAAGGAAATAAGAGGTCCTACACCTAAAATTTTGATGACCACTGTCCACTAGATAAATGACACATCATGGAATCCCAGCCTCTAGATATCTGAGTCGAAGGGTACTTCCAGACCGCTGATCTGTTTTTTATGAGCAACTTTTGTTACTGAAGAGCTGCCAACTGCCTAAAACTCACACACCAGACTTGAAAAGGTAGTGTCTGGATATTGGGGGAGGCAGAGAGTAAGCTCAGTTTTGCCAAAGGCTGTCAAGAGTAAATTCCTTAAAAGTGATCTGACACAGCAGATGTGAAATTGAAAGGTCATTATTGTAAAACTATACATAGGAGCCACAAATACACAGAATATATATTTTATAAAAATTTTCTGTAATTGATTTTCTGGTTGAATATTTTCTCCCATTAAAGTCTTTCCTAAATTTAATATGTGCCTTTAGTTTCCAACTGTGTTTGCTGGAGAGAAGATGGCCTACTATAGCATGTAGGCCACTATCCATGCAACACTTTTTTAAACCTAAACCTAAGGTCTCAAATTACCCCTACTGATGCAACCTAAAAATGCCCAGCCCAAGCTCCCCTCCTGTTAGACCCATGTTTCCTCCTACCCACTGCACAGCCCCACCTGGACAGCTGGCGGAAGCTCACTGCTTACATGGCTCACACTGACTGCATCCTCCACACCTTTGCTCTTTAACTTACTACCACTTCTTCCTCCCTGATACTCAATCTCAGGTGAGAGGAAAGGCTTCTGCCAATTGAGAAATCTCGGAATTCAGGGTCATTATAGACTTTACCTGCCATCTCAAAGTTCCTAACTTCCTAAAACTCTTGTACATCACATCTCTCACCATCCTCCCATTCAGGCTGAATTAAGTGCTTTGTCATGTTATTTTGTTTTGTTTACTTGATATTCTTTCTCAGCATACGTTCAATAAATGTTTGCTGGATGAATCAAGTTGCTGGAGGGTGCCATTCCCTATTCAAAGTGTGGAGCCTGCCCCCTGCCTGGGCCTTCCACCTCCATGGATGAAACCCAGTTCTCCAACTGCTCACGGAACTGCAGAATTCCTATGGGAAACTATTATTGAGGGTGTCACCATGGACGTCTCCTCCCCAGGTCCAAACACCATCTTGGAGGTGGGGTTGCTCTCAACAGGATGGTCCGTGGTGCTTCCTTCCTAGGAAACATGGTCTATCAGATTTCCCCAGCCCATTTATGCTCCTTGCCCTGCACTGGCGCCCACACTTTCTTATCAGTTGGATAAGAAAAAGCCATCTCCACAGGTTTTCCGCCCACCCTGCAGACTGGTGGCAACACAGGCCAGCCGTCCTAGCCACAGGACAGGACCCCCCGCCCCTGCTATGCCACGACCTCAGGAGCCCGGGAAGGCAGTCTGAGCCGTGGACACCATTTGGACAGCTTTCAAGCGTGTCCATGCCCTGCCCTTTATCTGCAGAGTCTGAGGTGATTGGCCCCAGGGCTTTCTCCTTCCAATTTCACCCTCCCTGCAGCTAGCAGCACTGCTCCCTTCCACTGCTCCTGGGTATTCCTGGCCTACCTCAGCTGTCCTTCCTCGGCCACCCACCCCTCACTCACATAGCCCCACCCTCTATGTGGGGTTGCACTCCACCCAGGGGGAAAGCCCCCTGCCTCCAGCAGGCATCATGACAGCTCCCAGCCCTGGGACCCTGGCAAGGATGCCCTGGACCACTAGAGTAGTCAAGAGATGTCGCTCACCTGAATTCAGGGGCAGGGAGACAAGTGTACTCTTCCTGACCGAGGTAGGGGGACTCTACAGTAGTGGGGTGTCTGGCATGCTGCCGATCCATTCATCCAACAGACCTGCCCTGTCACACCACCCCGCAACTTCCAGCTGGTGATAATGATTCAGAGGCTTCCCAGCCCATCCACGTTCCTTCTCCTGAATCCCTCCGCCTCTCCACCGTCTCTCCTTTTGACCCCTTTCCCCTTAAGCTGAACTCTAGATTCAGAGCCCTGACTGCCTGCTTGCCTGGGGCTCTCTAGACTTGGTTTCGTACTCATTTTCTCTCATGGACTCTGGCCATCACTTTCCCCAGGATGCTCTCAGTGCCCCTCACTAGCTGAGGGTGTCCTGGCTGGTCTCCTCCCCTGGCTGCTGGTCATTCTGGCCAAATCCCTCTTTCTCAAAGTAGAGGGGGAAATGTCTTGTTGATACTGCAGAATCTTAAATCATTTCTAATTTTTATGAGAATGCAAACTGGTATAGCACTTGTGGAATAAAATTTCAGACGCATTTATGAAATGTTAAATAATTCACACCCTCTCCACTCTAACCCAATGTCTGTGTTAGTATGTATATCTTATTAGAAAACATTCATATCTACCCAAGGATTCATAGTCAAAGATGTTGTTTTCATTTTATTAGTCATACGATAAAGGGAAAACAACTTGTTTCCATCAGGAAAAAATTGTTTATGTGATTAATTATGGTATATGCAAACTTTAACATTCCAGGGAATACTTTCAAAAGTGAGGTAGGTCTATATGTGCTGTTATGGGAAGATCCTGCATCCATTTTATTAAGTGACAAAAGCTAGTGGCAGATCAATATACACAGTATTACGGGTTAGGTTGAATAAAAACAATATATTTGTAGAGCATATCTATGAAAAAGCCATAGTCACCTTTAGAATAACACACACTAGGGGCGCCTGGGTGGCTCAGCTGGTTAAGCGCCCGACTCTTGATTTCGGTTCAAGTCATGATCTCGGGGTCCTGAGACCGAGCTCCGAGTCGGGCTCTGCATGGAGCCTGCTTGAGAGTCTCTCTCTCTCTTTCTCTCTTTGCCCCTCCCTCCACTCACACACTCTTTCTCTCTCTCAAAGAAAAGAAAATGTTTTAAATTAAAAAAATAAAAATAACACACACTAGATTGTTAGTCATGGTGACTTCTGAGGAGGAGGCTGAATTGTGGAGGAACTTTGAAAAGGGGATATTGTGACTCATCTGTATTTTTAGAAGTTTTTTACAATAGGAAGATATGCACTACTACCTTCTTAAGTAAAATTGCTAGATAAGCCTAACAAAAAAAGTGGCTGCATGAAAGTAACTGCTAACTGATGCAACAAACTGTGACATTTGAAGGGCTAACACAACAGAAGTGCATCTTTGTGCACACAAATTCTGATACAGTTTGGCAGGGGCCCTCTGCTTTTCCTAGACCCTGGGTCCAGGTTGCTTTCATCTTGTGGCTCCCCTATCTCAACACGGGGTCACCATGTTTGCTGGTGAATCAAGGGAGACAGCATGGAGTGGACATACTGGTTCGCAAACGCCTGGACGTGAGAAACAATGCTTCTGCTCACATCTCCATGGCAAAGGGTCATCACACAACCCTCCCTAACTACAAGGGGACTGGCAAGGTGATGTCCCCTGTATCCTGGAAGGAAAGCAAGACACACTATGGATGAACATTAAAGTTTCTCCCATGTATTGTTACACAGTAGGGGCTTAACCAAATGCAACTATTATAATTTGTTATGACTGACTTTATTGGTGGGAGGAGTTTCTTTTTTTAAGATTTTATTTATTTGTCAGTGAGAGAGAGAGAGAGAAAGAGATTGCACAAGCAGGGGGAGCAGCGGGCAGAGGGAGAAGCAGGCTCCCCATTGAGCACGGAGCCTGATGTGGGACTCGAGCCCAGGACCCTGGGATCATGACCTGAGCCAAAGGCAGATGCTTAACTGACTGAGCCACCCAGGCATCCCAGGGGAGGAGTTTTTGAGGTCAGTTTGCCTTGGAATTCTTTGAACTTTTCAAGCACCTCCTGTGTGACAGATACTTTCAAGTACAGGATGACATCTAATTTTCAAACGATTCTGTGATCTCAGCAGGGAGGATTCACTTCTTCATTTAGTGACCAGAGGATTACTACAGAGAGTAAGGTTCTATGTTGGGGGAGAGAAGGTGATTCCTAGCTGTTCCATGGGGACCAGTGATGAGCTC